>NW_027456986.1:0-214966 GCF_040206685.1 Ascaphus truei | reverse complement strand
TCCCCTCCCCCCGCCCCATAGTGCACCTACCACGGAAAAAATATTTTTTAGCGCGCCAACTTTTACTTAACTGTTTTCTTGTTGTGATACAGAACAAAACATCACAATGCAACCTGTTCATTTTTATATTTTCAACAAAAGACATGTGACTGCCTGGGTGGGTGAGTGGGTGACAGTGACTTGACAGTGACTGTGTGGGTGGGTGACAGAGTGATTGAGTGGGTGGGTGACTGACTGCCTCGGTGGGTGACTGACTGCCTGGGTGACTGCCTGGGTGGGTGGGTTGAGTGACTGGGTTTACTGAGTGACTTGACTGGGTGGGGTGACTGGGTGATTGAGTGACTGGTGGGTGAGTGATTGTGTGACTGGGTGAGTGACTGAGTGAATGGGTGGGTGAGTGACTGGGTGTGGGGGTGACTGGGTGGGTAGGTGACTGAGTGTCTGGACGCGTGGGTAACTTAGTGACTGGGCTGGTGGGTGAGTGAGTGACTTGACTGAGTGACTGGGTGAGGTGGGTGACTGAGTGACTGGGTGGGTGATTGCGTGAGTGACTACGTGGGTGGGTGACTGGGTGGGTGAGTGAGTGACTGAGTGGGTGGGTGACTGGGTGGGTGATTGCGTGAGTGACTGGGTGGGTGGGTGACTGGGTGGGTGACTGAGTGACTGGGTGGGTGGGTGAGTGACTAGGTAGGTGGTTGACTGAGTGACTGAGTAGGTGGGTGACTGGTGGGTGGGTGGGTGACTGAGTGACTTGGTGGGTGGGTGACTGAGTGACTGGGTGGGTGACTGAGTGGATGGGTGACTGGGTGAGTGACTGGGTGGGCGGGTGAGTGAGGCTGGGTGGGTGAATGAGTGAGTGACTGGGTGGGTGAGTGAGTGCCTGGGTGAGTGAGTGCCTGGGTGGGTGACTGACCTTGACGGGGTGGGTGCTGCTTCCTGCTTCCTTGCCTCACCAGACGCTGCCCCCGATATCCCCGCAGCAGCTGCCCGGGGCGGGAGGTAGGCTTGGGAGGCGTGGGGGGGGGGGGGGGGAGGTAGGCGACTGGGAGGGGGTAAGACAGGTGGGCTAGTTCCGCGGCTGCTGCCCAGGTCAGGAGGCGGGCGCGGGGGAAGCTGAGTTGGTGGACGCAGGGGGAGCTGAATTGGCGCGCGCGGGGGAAGCTGGGTTGACGGGCGCGGGCTGGCAACGGGCTTCCCCTCCGTCCCACGTGGGGAGCGGGGAGGAACGGTCCCACAGGCAGGCGCCGGACACCCTGCTTGCCCTGCGCATGCGCGCTGGGACCCCCGGCTCTGCGCATGGGGAATCGCCGCCATTCTTTTATTTTTGTAACTTTTTTTTTTTAATATATAACGGGCTCGGCCGCGCAGGGGGCCCGGAACGCCAACCCCGGCAGAACCCCCCTGTTGGCGGCCCTGGAGAGAGGTGAGGGGGAGAAGCAGGGAAGTTAGGAAGGGGGGGAGAGGTGAGGGGGCGAGGCAGGGGAGATTGGAAGGGGGGAGAGGTGAGGGGGCGGGACAGGGGAGATTGGAAGGGGGAGAGGTGAGGGGGCGGGGCAGGGTAGATTGGAAGGGGGGAGAGGTGAGGGGGCAGGGAGGAGAGAGGTGAGGGAGAGAGGCGAGGGGGAGCAGCAGGGAAGATAGGAATGGGAGAGGTGAGGGGGCAAGGCGGGGGGAGATAGGAAGGGGGGAGAGGTGAGGGGGGCGAGGCAGGGGAGATTGGAAGGGGGGAGAGGTGAGGGGGCAAGGTGGGGGAGATAGGAAGGTGGGAGATAGGAAGGGGGAGAGGTGAGAGGGCGAAGCAGGGGAGAGAGGTGAGGGGGCGAGGCAGGGGAGGGAGGTGAGGGGGAGAGGAAGGGAGGAGAGATAGTCAGAAAGAGGGAGGGAGTGGGACAAGGGGAGAGAGTGGATGAAGGTTACAGGCAAAGGAAGGAAGGGATGTTTAGTGTCATCTTTGCTAATAGTGAGTGTGTGGTCTTATCTCAGCTAATAGTTAGCGTGCTCTCTTATCTCAGCTAATAGTTAGCGTGCTCTCTTATCTCTGTGATAGGAGTGTGCTGTCTTATCTCTCTGCTGATAGTGAGGGTGTTCTCTTTTTTCTGTAAGTGTGCTGTCTTGTCTCTGCTAATAGTGAGTGTGCTGTCCTATCGCTGCTAATAGTGAGTGTGCTGTGTTATCTCTGCTGATAGTGAGTGTGCTTTGTTATCTCTGCTGATAGTGAGTGTACTGTCTTATCTCTCTGCTGATAGTGAGTGTGCTGTTTTCTCTCTGCTGATAGCGAGTGTGCTGTCCTCTCTGCTGATAGTGAGTGTGCTGTCCTCTCTGCTGATAGTGAGTGTGCTATATTTTCCTGCTGATAGTGAGCGTGCTGTCTTATCTCTCTGCTAATAGTGAGTATGTTATTTTATCTCTGCTGATAGTGAGTGTGCTGTTTTATCTCTGCTGATAATGAGTGTGCTGTTTTATCTCTGCTGATAATGAGTGTGCTGTTTTATCTCTGCAGATAGTGAGTGTGCTGTGTTATCTCTGCGGATAGTGAGTGTGCTGTGTTATTTCTGCTGATAGTGAGTGTGCTGTCTTATTACTGCTGATAGTGAGTGCTCTCTTACAGTATCTCTGCTGATAGTGAGTGTGCTGTCTTATCCTTCTGCTGATAGTGAGAGTGCTGTCTTGTCTCTCTGCTAATTGTGAGTGTGCTGTCTTCTCTCTGCTGATAGTGAGTGTGCTGTCTTCTCTCTGCTGATAGTGAGCGTGCAGTCTCCTCTGCTGATAGTGTGTGTGCGCTCTTATCTCTGCTGATAGTAAGTGTCCTGTCTTTTTTCTGTGATAGTGAGTGTGCTTGCTGTCTTCTCTGCTGATAGTGAGTGTGCTGTTCTATCTCTGCGGATAGTGAGTGGGCTGTCTTATCTCTGCTGATAGTGAGCATGCTGCCTTATCTCTCTGCTGATAGTGAGTGTGCTCTCTTATCTCTGCTGATAGTGAGTGTGCTGTCTTATTTCTGCTGATGGTGAGTGTGCAATCTTATCTCTGCTGATAGTGAGTGTGCACTCATATCTCTGCTGATAGTGAGTGTGCACTCTTATCTTTGCTGATAGTGAGTGTGCGCTCGTATGTCTGCTGATATTGGGTGTGCACTCATCTCTGCTGATAGTGAGTGTGTGCTCTTATCTGCTGATAGTGAGTGTGCGCTCGTATCTCTGCTGACAGTGAGCGTGCGTGCTTATCTCTGCTAACAGTGAGTGTGCGCTCTTATCTCTGCTGATAGTGTGTGTGTGCGCTCTCTGCTGATAGTGAGTGTGCGCTCTTATCTCTGATGATAGTGAGTGTGCGCTCTTAGCTCTGCTGATAGTGAGTGTGCACGCTTGTCTCTGCTGATATTGAGTGTGCGCGCTTATCTCTGCTGATAGTGAGTGTGCGCTCTTATCTCTGCTGATAGTGAGTGTGCGCTCTTATCTCTGCTGATAGTGAATGTGCACTCTTATCTCTGCTGATAGTGAGTGTGCGTGCTTATCGCTGCTGATGGTGAGTGTGCGTGCTTATCTCTGCTGATAGTGAGTGTGCGCTCTTATCTCTGCTGATGGTGAGTGTGCGCGCTTATCTCTGCTGATAGTGAGTGTACGCTCTTATCTCTGCTGATGGTGAGTATGCGTGCTTATCTCTGCTGATAGTGAGTGTGCGCTCTTATCTCTGCTGATAGTGAGTGTGCGTGCTTATCTCTGCTGATAGTGAGTGTGCGCTCTTATCTCTGCCGGTAGTGAGTGTGCGTGCTTATCTCTGCTGATAGTGAGTGTACGCTCTTATCTCTGCTGATGGTGAGTGTGCGTGCTTATCTCTGCTGATAGTGAGTGTGCGCTCTTATCTCTGCCGATAGTGAGTGTGCGCTCTTATCTCTGCAGGCCATGGACTCCTCCGTTCTCTTGGTCACGTTATCCTGTTCTGAGGAAGGATTTCCCACGGTAACAGATTCTCAGCAGTTTTATTTCTGATTTATTACTATATTATAATGTTATTGTGTCCTGTCACAGTTATATATATATAGATAGATTGTGTCCTGTCAGTTATACACAAGTGTTATATTTATAACATTGTATCATGTTTGTTTTTATAAGTCACACTGTGACACTACACAATGTCACCTGACACACTGAGATCAGCACAGTGTTATCAAAGAAAAAAAGTGTGATTGTGGGCGCTCCTTTCTGAGAGAAAATCAAGTGCAATTATACTGTATTAATCAATGGAAAAATAAATATATATATATAGTGCTCAATAAAAATATATCCGTGCAAATGTGTTTGTTAAAGTTATTTAGTGATATGAAATCGCAGCTCAACCCTTTTGTAGAGACGGTCAAATTCTCCTTAGACAGATCTTCAAAGGTAGGTTATTGGGGAGCGCAGATACCCCCGGATATGAAAAAGATATACTGTAAACAATATACTGTATAGTGTAGTATTTTCTTAGATAGGAGACATCTTTGGTAAAAACAGAAATGGGGACTCACACTTTCCCAGTGAATCAACAGCAATGGTTTAACCGGATGGATGGTCATCTCAGATGGACACAGCGCGTTTGTCCTCAATATAAGAAGAACACACTCTTAGTGCAACATTGCTAGTTCAATATAAGTTATATTATAACGAATAGTATCGCACTTACATTTGAACACAATGGCATGTCTCTTTGAGACTGATAGGCCCTGTGAGACCGCCCCACACCCACGGCTCCGAAAAACGGAATTATCTCAAACCGGAAGTGACGCAGCCAACCGCCGGAAGTGACGCAGCCAACCGCCGGAAGTGACGCAGCCAACCGCCGGAAGTGACGCAGCCAACCGCCGGAAGTGACGCGGCCAACCGCCGAAAGTGACGCGGCCAACCGCCGGAAGTGACGCGGCCAACCGCAGGAAGTGACGCGGCCAACCGCCGGAAGTGACGCGGCCAACCGCCGGAAGTGACGCAGCCAACCGCCGGAAGTGACGCAGCCAACCGCCGGAAGTGATGCAGCCAACTGCCGGAAGTGACGCGGCCAACCGCCGGAAGTGACGCGGCCAACCGCCGGAAGTGACGCGGTCAACCGCAGGAAGTGACGCAGCCAACCGCAGGAAGTGACGCAGCCAACCGCCGGAAGTGACGCGGCCAACCGCCGGAAGTGACGCGGCCAACCGCCGAAAGTGACGCGGCCAACCGCCGGAAGTGACGCGGCCAACCGCCGGAAGTGACGCGGCCAACCGCCGGAAGTGACGCGGCCAACCGCCGGAAGTGACGCGGCCAACCGCCGGAAGTGACGCGGCCAACCGCCGGAAGTGACGCGGCCAACCGCCGGAAGTGACGCGGCCAACCGCCGGAAGTGACGCGGCCAACCGCCGGAAGTGACGCGGCCAACCGCCGGAAGTGACGCGGCCAACCGCCGGAAGTGACGCGGCCAACCGCCGGAAGTGACGCGGCCAACCGCCGGAAGTGACGCGGCCAACCGCCGGAAGTGACGCGGCCAACCGCCGGAAGTGACGCGGTCAACCGCAGGAAGTGACGCAGCCAACCGCAGGAAGTGACGCGGCCAACCGCCGGAAGTGACGCGGCCAACCGCCGGAAGTGACGCGGCCAATCGCCGGAAGTGACGCGGCCAACCGCCGGAAGTGACGCGGCCAACCGCCGGAAGTGACGCGGCCAACTGCCGGAAGTGACGCAGCCAACCGCCGGAAGTGACGCAGCCAACCGCCGGAAGTGATGCAGCCAACTGCCGGAAGTGACGCAGCCAACCGCCGGAAGTGACGCAGCCAACTGCCGGAAGTGACGCAGCCAACCGCCGGAAGTGGCGCAGCCAACCGCCGGAAGTGACGCAGCCAACCGCCGGAAGTGACGCAGCCAACCGCCGGAAGTGACGCAGCCAACCGCCGGAAGTGACGCAGCCAACCGCCGGAAGTGGCGCAGCCAACCGCCGGAAGTGACGCGACGCAGTCCGGGAGCCTAGAGGAATCGGGCCACCTATAATTCTTATGTGTACATGCCCTTGTGTTCAAATGTAAGTGTGATACTATTCGTTATAATGGCAAGGTAGGAGAAAAAAGAAGGAGCACACAAAATATGGTGGTATCAAAAGATTACCAAAAGGTGTTTGGTCTGAGGAAGGGACTTTGTGTCCTGAAACGTTACCACATAACGCTCTGATGCATTAATACATTTGGTAATCTTTTGATACCACCATATTTTGTGTGCTCCTTTTTTCGCCTACCTTGCCAGTATTTAGGATCCAGATTTGGGACGCCAGGATCAATGGAAGGTGAGCACCAAAAGCAAACACCTTGTTAAATTTCTTTAAACAGTGGTGTGCCATCTATAATCCTTTTTGTATTACTATTCTTTATCTCTCTCTCCCCTCTTCTTTTTCTGTCTCCCCCTTTTGTCTCCCCCCTCTCCCCTCCTGTTTCTCCCCCTCTCCTCTCTCTCCTCCTCTGTCTCTCCTCTCACCTCCTCTGTCTCCCTCTCTCTCCACCTCTGTCTCTCCCCTCTCTCCCTTCTCTTCCCCTCTCCCCTCCTCTGTTTCTCCCCTCCCCCTTTCTCCGTCTCTCTCTTCTCCCCCCCCCCCCACGTCTCTCCCTCTGTCTCTCCCATACCCCTCTTCCCAGGTTCAGTACAGGATCATTGTCCAGGTACTGAATGAAAATGACAATAAGCCGAGATTCCTGGAGGAGTCAGTGGTGGCTCAGAACATCAGCGAGGTGAGTGTGAGTGTGCACCAATGAGAGAGGGGCCCTCCTGTGAGTGTTAGTCATAGCTACAGTAATACTCAGTGTGTGTGTTACTCACTCCCTGTATCACAGATAACCCTGTGTGTGTGTGACTAACTCCCACTGTATCACAGATAAACCTGTGTGTGTGTGACTCTCTCCCTGTATCACAGATAACCCTGTGTGTGTGTGACTAACTCCCACTGTATCACAGATAACCCGGTGTGTGTGTGTGACTCTCCCCCTGTATCACAGATAACCCGGTGTGTGTGTTACTCACTCCCTTTATCACAGATAACCCGGTGTGTGTGTGTGACTAACTCCCACTGTATCACAGATAACCTGGTGTGTGTGACTCTCCCGCTGTATCCCTGTATCACAGATAACCCTGTGTGTGTGTGACTCTCTCCCGCTGTGTCACTGTATCACAGATAACCCTGTGTGTGTGTGACTCTCTCCCGCTGTATCCCTGTATCACAGATATCCCTGTGTGCGTGTGACTCTCTCCCGCTGTATCACTGTATCACAGATAACCCTGTGTGTGTGACTCTCTCGCTGTATCCCTGTATCACAGATAACCCTGTGTGTGTGTGACTCTCTCCCGCTGTATACCTGTATCACAGATAACCCTGTGTGTGTGTGACTCTCTCCCGCTGTATCACTGTATCACAGATAACCCTGTGTGTGTGTGACTCTCTCCCGCTGTGTCACTGTATCACAGATAACCCTGTGTGTGTGTGTGACTCTCCCGCTGTATCCCTGTATCACAGATATCCCTGTGTGTGTGTGACTCTCTCCCGCTGTATCACTGTATCACAGATAACCCTGTGTGTGTGACTCTCTCCCGCAGTGTCCCTGTATCACAGATATCCCTGTGTGTGTGTGACTCTCTCCCGCTGTATCCCTGTATCACAGATAACCCTGTGTGTGTGACTCTCTCCCGCTGTATCATTGTATCATAGATAATACTGCATGTGTGTGAGACTCTCTCCCGCTGTGTCCCTGTATCACAGATAACCCGGTGTGTGTGACTCTCTCCCGCTGTATCCCTGTATCACAGATAACCCTGTGTGTGTGACTCTCTCCCGCTGTATCATTGTATCATAGATAATACTGCATGTGTGTGAGACTCTCTCCCGCTGTATCCCTGTATCACAGATAACCCGGTGTGTGTGACTCTCTCCCGCTGTATCCCTGTATCACAGATAACCCTGTGTGTGTGACTCTCTCCCGCTGTATCATTGTATCATAGATTATACTGCGTGTGTGTGTGACTCTCCCGCTGTGTCCCTGTATCACAGATAACCCTGTGTGTGTGTGACTCTCTCCCGCTGTATCCCTGTATCACAGATAACCCGGTGTGTGTGACTCTCTCCCGCTGTATCCCTGTATCACAGATAACCCTGTGTGTGTGTGACTCTCTCCCGCTGTATCACTTTATCACAGATAACCCTGTGTGTGTGTGTGTGTGACTCTCTCCTGCTGTATCACTGTATCACAGATAACCCTATGTGTGTGTGTGACTCTCTCCCGCTGTATCACTGTATCACAGATAACCCTGTGTGTGTGTGTGTGTGTGACTCTCCCGCTGTATCCCTGTATCACAGATAACCCTGTGTGTGTGTGACTCTCTCCTGCTGTATCCCTGTATCACAGATAACCCTGTGTGTGTGTGACTCTCCCGCTGTATCCCTGTATCACAGATAACCCTGTGTGTGTGTGTGTGACTCTCCCGCTGTATCCCTGTATCACAGATAACCCTGTGTGTGTGTGTGTGTGTGACTCTCTCCCGCTGTATCACTGTATCACAGATATCCCTGTGTGTGTGTGTGTGACTCTCTCCTGCTGTATCCCTGTATCACAGATATCCCTGTGTGTGTGTGACTCTCTCCCGCTGTATTACTGTATCACAGATAACCAGTGTGTGTGTGACTCTCTCCCGCTGTATTACTGTATCACAGATAACCCTGTGTGTGTGTGACTCTCTCCCGCTGTATCCCTGTATCACAGATATCCCTGTGTGTGTGTGACTCTCTCCCGCTGTATCACTGTATCACAGATAACCCTGTGTGTGTGACTCTTGCCCGCAGTGTCCCTGTATCACAGATAACCCTGTGTGTGTGTGACTCCCGCTTATCCCTGTATCACAGATAACCCTGTGTGTGTGTGACTCTCCCGCTGTATCCCTGTATCACAGATAACCCTGTGTGTGTGACTCTCTCCTGCTGTATCCGTGTATCACAGATAACCCGGTGTGTGTGTGTGTGTGTGTGTGTGACTCTCCCGCTGTATCCCTGTATCACAGATAACCCTGTGTGTGTGTGACTCTCTCCCGCGGTATCCCTGTATCACAGATAACCCTTTGTGTGTGTGACTCTCCCGCTCCGCTGTGTCCCTGTATCACAGATAACCCTGTGTGTGTGTGTGTGTGACTCTCTCCCGCTGTATCACTGTATCACAGATAACCCTGTGTGTGTGTGACTCTCTCGCTGTATCACTGTATCACAGATAACCCTGTGTGTGTGTGACTCACTCCCACTGTATCACTGTATCACAGATAACCCTGTGTGTGTGTGACTCTCTCCCGCTGTAACACTGTATCACAGATAACCCTGTGTGTGTGTGTGTGTGTGACTCTCCCGCTGTATCCCTGTATCACAGATAACCCTGTGTGTGTGTGACTCTCTCCCGCGGTATCCCTGTATCACAGATAACCCTTTGTGTGTGACTCTCCCGCTCCGCTGTGTCCCTGTATCACAGATAACCCTGTGTGTGTGTGTGTGTGACTCTCTCCCGCTGTATCACTGTATCACAGATAACCCTGTGTGTGTGTGACTCTCTCGCTGTATCACTGTATCACAGATATCCCTGTGTGTGTGTGACTCTCTCCCGCTGTATCACTGTATCACAGATAACCCTGTGTGTGTGACTCTTGCCCGCAGTGTCCCTGTATCACAGAGAACCCTGTGTGTGTGTGACTCCCGCTTATCCCTGTATCACAGATAACCCTGTGTGTGTGTGACTCTCCCGCTGTATCCCTGTATCACAGATAACCCTGTGTGTGTGACTCTCTCCTGCTGTATCCGTGTATCACAGATAACCCGGTGTGT
Source organism: Ascaphus truei (assembly GCF_040206685.1). Lineage (NCBI taxonomy): Eukaryota > Metazoa > Chordata > Amphibia > Anura > Ascaphidae > Ascaphus > Ascaphus truei. The sequence continues at coordinate 205,132 of NW_027456986.1, read as the reverse complement.
GTGTGTGTGTGTGTGACTCTCCCGCTGTATCCCTGTATCACAGATAACCCTGTGTGTGTGTGACTCTCTCCCGCGGTATCCCTGTATCACAGATAACCCTTTGTGTGTGTGACTCTCCCGCTCCGCTGTGTCCCTGTATCACAGATAACCCTGTGTGTGTGACTCTCTCCTGCTGTATCCGTGTATCACAGATAACCCGGTGTGTGTGTGTGTGTGTGTGTGTGTGTGACTCTCCCGCTGTATCCCTGTATCACAGATAACCCTGTGTGTGTGTGACTCTCTCCCGCTGTATCACTGTATCACAGATAACCCTGTGTGTGTGTGACTCTCTCCCGCTGTGTCACTGTATCACAGATAACCCTGTGTGTGTGTGTGACTCTCCCGCTGTATCCCTGTATCACAGATATCCCTGTGTGTGTGTGTGACTCTCTCCCGCTGTATCACTGTATCACAGATAACCCTGTGTGTGTGACTCTCTCCCGCTGTGTCACTGTATCACAGATAACCCGGTGTGTGTGACTCTCTCCCGCTGTATCCCTGTATCACAGATAACCCTGTGTGTGTGACTCTCTCCCGCTGTATCATTGTATCATAGATAATACTGCATGTGTGTGAGACTCTCTCCCGCTGTATCCCTGTATCACAGATATCCCTGTGTGTGTGTGACTCTCTCCCGCTGTATCACTGTATCACAGATAACCCTGTGTGTGTGACTCTCTCCCGCAGTGTCCCTGTATCACAGATAACCCGGTGTGTGTGACTCTCTCCCGCTGTATCCCTGTATCACAGATAACCCTGTGTGTGTGACTCTCTCCCGCTGTATCATTGTATCATAGATAATACTGCATGTGTGTGAGACTCTCTCCCGCTGTATCCCTGTATCACAGATAACCCTGTGTGTGTGTGAATCTCTCCCGCTGTATCCCTGTATCACAGATAACCCTGTGTGTGTGACTCTCTCCCGCTGTATCATTGTATCATAGATTATACTGCGTGTGTGTGTGACTCTCCCGCTGTGTCCCTGTATCACAGATAACCCTGTGTGTGTGTGACTCTCTCCCGCTGTATCCCTGTATCACAGATAACCCTGTGTGTGTGTGACTCTCTCCCGCTGTATCCCTGTATCACAGATAACCCTGTGTGTGTGTGACTCTCTCCCGCTGTATCACTTTATCACAGATAACCCTGTGTGTGTGTGTGTGACTCTCTCCTGCTGTATCACTGTATCACAGATAACCCTATGTGTGTGTGTGACTCTCTCCCGCTGTATCACTGTATCACAGATAACCCTGTGTGTGTGTGTGTGTGTGTGTGACTCTCCCGCTGTATCCCTGTATCACAGATAACCCTGTGTGTGTGTGACTCTCTCCTGCTGTATCCCTGTATCACAGATAACCCTGTGTGTGTGTGACTCTCCCGCTGTATCCCTGTATCACAGATAACCCTGTGTGTGTGTGTGTGACTCTCCCGCTGTATCCCTGTATCACAGATAACCCTGTGTGTGTGTGTGTGTGACTCTCTCCCGCTGTATCACTGTATCACAGATATCCCTGTGTGTGTGTGTGTGACTCTCTCCTGCTGTATCCCTGTATCACAGATATCCCTGTGTGTGTGTGACTCTCTCCCGCTGTATTACTGTATCACAGATAACCAGTGTGTGTGTGACTCTCTCCCGCTGTATTACTGTATCACAGATAACCCTGTGTGTGTGTGACTCTCTCCCGCTGTATCCCTGTATCACAGATATCCCTGTGTGTGTGTGTGTGTGACTCTCCCGCTGTATCCCTGTATCACAGATATCCCTGTGTGTGTGTGTGTGTGACTCTCCCGCTGTATCCCTGTATCACAGATAACCCTGTGTGTGTGTGACTCTCTCCTGCTGTATCCCTGTATCACAGATAACCCTGTGTGTGTGTGACTCTCCCGCTGTATCCCTGTATCACAGATAACCCTGTGTGTGTGTGTGTGACTCTCCCGCTGTATCCCTGTATCACAGATAACCCTGTGTGTGTGTGTGACTCTCTCCCGCTGTATCACTGTATCACAGATATCCCTGTGTGTGTGTGTGTGACTCTCTCCTGCTGTATCCCTGTATCACAGATATCCCTGTGTGTGTGTGACTCTCTCCCGCTGTATTACTGTATCACAGATAACCAGTGTGTGTGTGACTCTCTCCCGCTGTATTACTGTATCACAGATAACCCTGTGTGTGTGTGACTCTCTCCCGCTGTATCCCTGTATCACAGATATCCCTGTGTGTGTGTGTGTGTGACTCTCCCGCTGTATCCCTGTATCACAGATATCCCTGTGTGTGTGTGACTCTCTCCCGCTGTATCACTGTATCACAGATAACCCTGTGTGTGTGACTCTTGCCCGCAGTGTCCCTGTATCACAGATAACCCTGTGTGTGTGTGACTCCCGCTTATCCCTGTATCACAGATAACCCTGTGTGTGTGTGACTCTCCCGCTGTATCCCTGTATCACAGATAACCCTGTGTGTGTGACTCTCTCCTGCTGTATCCGTGTATCACAGATAACCCGGTGTGTGTGTGTGTGTGACTCTCCCGCTGTATCCCTGTATCACAGATAACCCTGTGTGTGTGTGACTCTCTCCAGCGGTATCCCTGGATCACAGATAACCCTTTGTGTTTGTGACTCTCCCGCTCCGCTGTGTCCCTGTATCACAGATAACCCTGTGTGTGTGTGTGTGTGTGTGACTCTCTCCCGCTGTATCACTGTATCACAGATAACCCTGTGTGTGTGTGACTCTCTCGCTGTATCACTGTATCACAGATAACCCTGTGTGTGTGTGACTCACTCCCACTGTATCACTGTATCACAGATAACCCTGTGTGTGTGTGACTCTCTCCCGCTGTAACACTGTATCACAGATAACCCTGTGTGTGTGTGTGTGTGTGACTCTCCCGCTGTATCCCTGTATCACAGATAACCCTGTGTGTGTGTGACTCTCTCCCGCGGTATCCCTGTATCACAGATAACCCTTTGTGTGTGACTCTCCCGCTCCGCTGTGTCCCTGTATCACAGATAACCCTGTGTGTGTGTGTGTGTGACTCTCTCCCGCTGTATCACTGTATCACAGATAACCCTGTGTGTGTGTGACTCTCTCGCTGTATCACTGTATCACAGATAACCCTGTGTGTGTGTGACTCACTCCCACTGTATCACTGTATCACAGATAACCCTGTGTGTGTGTGACTCTCTCCCGCTGTAACACTGTATCACAGATAACCCTGTGTGTGTGTGTGACTCTCCCGCTGTATCCCTGTATCACAGATAACCCCGTGTGTGTGACTCTCCCGCTGTATCCCTGTATCACAGATAACCCGGTGTGTGTGTGACTCTCCCACTGTGTCCCTGTATCACAGATAACCCTGTGTGTGTGTGACTCCCGCTTATCCCTGTATCACAGATAACCCTGTGTGTGTGTGACTCTCCCGCTGTATCCCTGTATCACAGATAACCCTGTGTGTGTGACTCTCTCCTGCTGTATCCGTGTATCACAGATAACCCGGTGTGTGTGTGTGTGTGACTCTCCCGCTGTATCCCTGTATCACCGATAACCCTGTGTGTGTGTGACTCTCTCCCGCGGTATCCCTGTATCACAGATAACCCTTTGTGTGTGTGACTCTCCCGCTCCGCTGTGTCCCTGTATCACAGATAACCCTGTGTGTGTGTGTGTGTGACTCTCTCCCGCTGTATCACTGTATCACAGATAACCCTGTGTGTGTGTGACTCTCTCGCTGTATCACTGTATCACAGATAACCCTGTGTGTGTGTGACTCACTCCCACTGTATCACTGTATCACAGATAACCCTGTGTGTGTGTGACTCTCTCCCGCTGTAACACTGTATCACAGATAACCCTGTGTGTGTGTGTGACTCTCCCGCTGTATCCCTGTATCACAGATAACCCTGTGTGTGTGTGACTCTCCCGCTGTATCCCTGTATCACAGATAACCCTGTGTGTGTGTGTGACTCTCTCCTGCTGTATCCCTGTATCACAGATAACCCTGTGTGTGTGTGACTCTCTCCCGCTGTATCCCTGTATCACATGTAACGGGTTTCCCCCCCCCCAATCGCAGATTATAGTGTGGGGGTGCAGGAAACATACAGTGTTACTCGGTTGTGGTGCGTTACCTGTTGGCTCACAGGAGGGCTGAGCTTCCGCCACGGGGAACCTGGGGTAATTATACTAGGGGTGATCACTTACAACATCTTCTCGGTACAGCGCCTCCACCTGCGATGGCTCCCACCAGAGGGGGAGTGGTTCCTCGCAGGACAATCAATGATAACATACACGGTGAGGTATAATAACTAAGGACTTTACTAAGATGCAAACAACGTATCACGGCAGTACCACAGTATAACCTGTGTCCCTCTCTCGAGGAGACACCTACTGCGTCACGCAGGACGCTTCCCCAACACCAGGTGATCCCACCCAGTGTCCCGAGGATCCCCACCCAATGTCCCGCACTCTTGCAGAGAGAGTCAATGGGTGACTGCGCAGTCACTATTTATACTAAGGGCCCGTTGGTGCACTTGTGTATCAGATAGTACCTGCCCGAGCACTCCCGTGCTCGGATCTCCAACGGGCTTCACAAAGGATCCGTCGTGTGATGGTTCCGTCTGATCCTACACCGGACTCCTTGCACACGAACCACCAGGGGTGGTCCGAACCTGGTGAACAGTCTCTGCGGACCCCAACGAGGGTCCCTACCTCTTAGCAGGAACCGCAGCGTCCGCTGTGTCCCTGTCTAATCTAAGTGGCACTAACGTGACAGGAATCTTAACCTAGGGCCTGTCCCTGTAGTGCAGCAACCTGTAGTGGCTTGGGGAACTCCTATAGGCCTGCAGGGGTAATGACCTGTCCCACTCCCCTAACTACCCAAGTCCCTCACCTCACTACTATCTAACGAGTCCCAGCGCCTACAGCAGCAAGCTGTAGCTCACTGGAGGCTGCAGCCAACGTGCTGCACAACAAGGTGCCTGCCTGTCAGACCTCACAGCACTAACAGCCGTGACTCTGACAAGGCAGCACTCTATGCTAAGGGCAGCGTCCCTATTTTGGGCCTCCCTAAGCATTTACCCACTAAACTAGTGGGGAGTTGGGGCCTACCTGGGGTGTAGGTACCTATATGGGGCAGGAGCTGCACTCGCTCCCCGCACCCTTCCTTCCCTCACAGCTCCCTGACTCCAACTCTCTGTAACCTTTCTTTTCCAGCTCCCACTAATGTAAGTGGCAGGGTCCCTAACCTGAGGGCTGCCCCTGGCAACACTCACCTTACTGGGGAGCTGAGCTATCTCGGGCCCTGGGGGTGCTGGCCTAGTACAGGGAGTCCCTGACTCCTGCACCCTACCTCCTTCCCTGGGCTGCTCCGGTCTCTGACTGCCCAACGTGCTGCAACTCACAAAAACCCTGTCTGCCCACAACATTGTTGCAACTCTGCAGCATGAGAATCTGCCAGCTCTATTGGCTTCAATGCTGCCTGTGACCAGGGTGAAAGTGCAGTCCCCAGAGGCTGCTGGGAATTGTAGTCCTTGGCAAAGCTCTTTCCTATGGGGACCGCGTGCGCGATCTTTACTGCGCATGGGTGAAGCTCGCCATCCCTTTCCCCCACTGCCACAGGGGTAAACCAGGGGCAAAGGAAGATCAGGGGAACCGGGGGTGACCCCCTTACACACAGATAACCCTGTGTGTGTGTAACTCTCTCCCGCTGTATCACTGTATCACAGATAACCCTGTGTGTGTGTGACTCTCCCGCTGTATCACTGTATCACAGATAACCCGGTGTGTGTGACTCTCTCCCGCTGTATCACTGTATCACAGATAACCCTGTGTGTGTGTGTGTGTGTGTGTGTGTGACTCTCTCCCGCTGTATCACTGTATCACAGATAACCCTGTGTGTGTGACTCTCTCCCGCTGTATCACTGTATCACAGATAACCCTGTGTGTGTGTGTGTGTGTGTGTGTGACTCTCTCCCGCTGTATCACTGTATCACAGATAACCCTGTGTGTGTGTGACTCTCTCCCGCTGTATCCCTGTATCACAGATATCCCTGTGTGTGTGTGACTCTCCCGCTGTATCACTGTATCACAGATATCCCTGTGTGTGTGTGACTCTCTCCCGCTGTATCACTGTATCACAGATAACCCTGTGTGTGTGTGACTCCCGCTGTATCACTGTATCACAGATATCCCTGTGTGTGTGTGACTCTCTCCCGCTGTATCACTGTATCACAGATAACCCTGTGTGTGTGTGACTCTCTCCCGCTGTATCACTGTATCACAGATAACCCTGTGTGTGTGTGTGTGTGTGTGTGACTCTCTCCCGCTGTATCACTGTATCACAGATAACCCTGTGTGTGTGTGACTCTCTCCCGCTGTATCCCTGTATCACAGATATCCCTGTGTGTGTGTGACTCTCCCGCTGTATCACTGTATCACAGATATCCCTGTGTGTGTGTGACTCTCTCCCGCTGTATCACTGTATCACAGATAACCCTGTGTGTGTGTGACTCCCGCTGTATCACTGTATCACAGATATCCCTGTGTGTGTGTGACTCTCTCCCGCTGTATCACTGTATCACAGATAACCCTGTGTGTGTGACTCTCTCCCGCTGTATACCTGTATCACAGATAACCGTGTGTGTGTGTGTGTGTGTGTGTGACTCTCTCCCGCTGTATCACTGTATCACAGATAACCCGGTGTGTGTATGACTCTCTCCCGCTGTATCCCTGTATCACAGATAACCCGGTGTGTGTATGACTCTCTCCCGCTGTATCCCTGTATCACAGATATCCCTGTGTGTGTGTGACTCTCTCCCGCTGTATCACTGTATCACAATTAACCCTGTGTGTGTGTGACTCTCCCGCTGTATCACTGTATCACAGATAACCCTGTGTGTGACTTTCTCCCGCTGTATCACTGTATCACAGATAATACTGCGTGTGTGTGACTCTCTCCCGCTGTGTCCCTGTATCACAGATAACCCGGTGTGTGTGTGTGTGACTCTCTCACACTGTGTCCCTGTATCACAGATAACCCTGTGTGTGTGACTCTCTCCCGCTGTATCCCTGTATCACAGATAACCCTGTGTGTGTGTGACTCTCTCCCGCTGTGTCCCTGTATCACAGATAACCCGGTGTGTGTGTGTGACTCTCTCACACTGTGTCCCTGTATCACAGAAAACCATGTGTGTGTGACTCTCTCCCGCTGTGTCCCTGTATCACAGATAACCCTGTGTGTGTGACTCTCTCCCGCTGTATCCCTGTATCACAGATAACCCTGTGTGTGTGACTCTCTCCCGCTGTATCCCTGTATCACAGATAACCCTGTGTGTGTGACTCTCTCCCGCTGTATCCCTGTATCACAGATAACCCTGTGTGTGTGACTCTCTCCCGCTGTATCACTGTATCACAGATAACCCTGTGTGTGTGTGACTCTCTCCCGCTGTATCCCTGTATCACAGATAACCCTGTGTGTGTGTGACTCTCTCCCGCTGTATCACTGTATCACAATTAACCCTGTGTGTGTGTGACTCTCCCGCTGTATCACTGTATCACAGATAACCCTGTGTGTGTGACTTTCTCCCGCTGTATCACTGTATCACAGATAATACTGCGTGTGTGTGACTCTCTCCCGCTGTGTCCCTGTATCACAGATAACCCGGTGTGTGTGTGACTCTCTCCCACTGTGTCCCTGTATCACAGATAACCCTGTGTGTGTGACTCTCTCCCGCTGTATCCCTGTATCACAGATAACCAGATAACTGTGTGTGTGTGTGACTCTCTCCTGCTGTATCACACTGTGTGTGTGACTCTCTCCCGCTGTATCACACTGTGTGTGTGTGTGTGACTCTCTCCCGCTGTATCACACTGTGTGTGTGTGTGACTCTCTCCCACTGTATCACACTGTGTGTGTGTGTGTGTGTGACTCTCTCCCGCTGTATCACACTGTGTGTGTGTGTGACTCTCTCCCGATGTATCACACTGTGTGTGTGTGTGTGTGTGTGACTCTCTCCTGCTGTATCACACTGTTTGTGTGTGTGTGTGTGACTCTCTCCCGCTGTATCACACTTTTTGTGTGTGTGTGTGTGACTCTCTCCCGCTGTATCATACTGTGTGTGTGTGACTCTCTCCCGCTGTATCACACTGTGTGTGTGTGTGTGTGACTTTCTCCCGCTGTATCACACTGTGTGTGTGTGACTCTCTCCCGCTGTATCACACTGTGTGTGTGTGTGACACTCTCCCGCTGTATCACACTGTGTGTGTGTGTGACTCTCTCCCGCTGTATCACACGGTGTGTGTGTGTGTGACTCTCTCCCGCTGTATCACATGGTGTGTGTGTGTGTGACTCTCTCCCGCTGTATCACACTGTGTGTGTGTGTGTGTGACTCTCTCCCGCTGTATCACTCTGTGTGTGTGTGTGTGTGTGTGTGTGTGTGTGTGTGTGTGTGTGTGTGACTCTCTCCCGCTGTATCACTCTGTGTGTGTGTGTGTGTGTGTGACTCTCTCCCGCTGTATCACTCTGTGTGTGTGTGTGTGACTCTCTCCCGCTGTATCACACTGTGTGTGACTCTCTCCCGCTGTATCACACTGTGTGTGTGTGACTCTCTCCCGCTGTATCACACTGTGTGTGTGTGTGACTCTCTCCCGCTGTATCACACTGTGTGAGTGTGACTCTCTCCCGCTGTATCACACGGTGTGTGTGTGTGTGTGTGTGACTCTCTCCCGCTGTATCACACTGTGTGTGTGTGTGTGACTCTCTCCCGCTGTATCACACTGTGTGTGTGTGTGTGTGTGACTCTCTCCCGCTGTATACCTGTATCACAGATAACCGTGTGTGTGTGTGTGTGACTCTCTCCCGCTGTATCACTGTATCACAGATAACCCGGTGTGTGTGTGACTCTCTCCCGCTGTATCCCTGTATCACAGATAACCCTGTGTGTGTGACACTCTCCCGCTGTATCCCTGTATCACAGATAACCCTGTGTGTGTGACTCTCTCCCGCTGTATCACTGTATCACAGATAACCCTGTGTGTGTGTGTGACTCTCTCCCGCTGTATCCCTGTATCACAGATATTCCTGTGTGTGTGTGACTCTCTCCCGCTGTATCACTGTATCACAATTAACCCTGTGTGTGTGTGACTCTCTCCCGCTGTATCACTGTATCACAGATAACCCTGTGTGTGACTTTCTCCCGCTGTATCACTGTATCACAGATAATACTGCGTGTGTGTGACTCTCTCCCGCTGTATCCCTGTATCACAGATAACCCTGTGTGTGTGTGACTCTCTCCCGCTGTGTCACTGTATCACAGATAACCCTGTGTGTGTGTGACTCTCTCCCGCTGTATCACTGTATCACAATTAACCCTGTGTGTGTGTGACTCTCCCGCTGTATCACTGTATCACAGATAACCCTGTGTGTGTGACTTTCTCCCGCTGTATCACTCTATCACAGATAATAGAAAAAACAAATAGGTAGCGCTATATCCCACAGTGAGCTGGCAGCCGGTGATATAACCCTGACCCCTAGTCAGGCTATAGAAGTGGAAAAGAAGTTATATCAGTGGCGCTCAACACTGTAATGATCAAAGCAATTCTAATAGATATTATAAAATATATATTATAAAATATACAACCAGAGCCACGGAAATCGCCCGTCCAATTGGATGCTCCACGTGGTAAGGGTAAACATGTAAATATACAAAGAAATCAAATCATAGCATAATACTGTAAAACATACACATACATAAACAAACAACACTTAACAAACGCTGAGAACAACAGGTAACTACTCACAATAGCATTTAATATGGCATATCATTAATATCATAAAATACACTTATTACACATAAAATAGTACATAAAAACATATATTAGGTTCAGGCAAGATTCTCCAACTCGGGTGGGGGTACCTGCTTACCGAAAACAGGATGTAATCAGGCAATGGATAATTCAAAGAGTATCCCCTCTTATGGATAGCATCACTGTATCACAGATAATACTGCGTGTGTGTGACTCTCTCCCGCTGTGTCCCTGTATCACAAATAACCCGGTGTGTGTGACTCTCTCCCGCTGTATCACTGTATCACAGATAACCCTGTGTGTGTGTGACTCTCTCACACTGTGTCCCTGTATCACAGATAACCCTGTGTGTGTGTGACTCTCTCCCGCTGTATCCCTGTATCACAGATAACCCTGTGTGTGTGTGACTCTCTCCCGCTGTGTCACTGTATCACAGATAACCCTGTGTGTGTGTGTGACTCTCTCCCGCTGTGTCACTGTATCACAGATAACCCTGTGTGTGTGTGACTCTCTCCCGCTGTATCACTGTATCACAGATAACCCTGTGTGTGTGTGACTCTCTCCCGCTGTGTCACTGTATCACAGATAACCCTGTGTGTGTGTGACTCTCTCCCGCTGTGTCACTGTATCACAGATAACCCTGTGTGTGTGTGACTCTCTCCCGCTGTATCACTGTATCACAGATAACCCTGTGTGTGTGTGACTCTCTCCCGCTGTGTCACTGTATCACAGAAAATCCTGTGTGTGTGTAACTCTCTCCTGCTGTATCACTGTATCACAGATAACCCTGTGAGTGTGTGACTCTCTCCCGCTGTATCCCTGTATCACAGATAACCCTGTGTGTGTGTGTGACTCTCTCCCGCTGTATCACACTGTGTGTGTGTGTGTGACTCTCCCGCTGTATCACACTGTGTGTGTGATTCTCTCCCGCTGTATCACACTGTGTGTGTGTGACTCTCCCGCTGTATCACACATTGTGTGTGTGACTCTCTCCCGCTGTATCACACTGTGTGTGTGTGTGTGACTCTCTCCCGCTGTATCACACTGTGTGTGTGTCTGACTCTCTCCCGCTGTATCACATTGCGTGTGACTCTCTCCCGCTGTATCACACTGTGTGTGTGTGACTCTCTCCCGCTGTATCACGATGTGTGTGTGTGATTCTCTCCCGCTGTATCACACTGTGTGTGTGTGACTCTCTCCCGCTGTATCACACTGTATGTGTGACTCTCTCCTGCTGTATCACAGTGTGTGTGTAACTCTCTCCCGCTGTATCACACTGTGTGTGACTCTCTCCTGCTGTATCACACTGTGTGTGTGTGACTCTCTCCCGCTGTATCACTCTGTGTGTGTGACTTTCTCCCGCTGTATCACACTGTGTGTGTGTGACTCTCTCCCGTTGTATCACACTGTGTGTTTGTGTGTCTGTGTGTGTGACTCTCCCGCTGTTTCACACTGTGTGTGTGTGTGTGTGACTCCCGCTGTATCACACTGTGTGTGTGTGTGACTCTCCCACTGTATCACACTGTGTGTGTGTGTCTCTCTCCCGCTGTATCACACTGTGTGTGTGACTCTCTTCCGCTGTATCACACTGTGTGTGTGTAAGACTCTCTCCTGCTGTATCACACTGTGTGTGTGTGACTCTCCCGCTGTATCACACTGTGTGTGTGTGACTCTTCCGCTGTATCACACTGTGTGTGTGTGTGACACTCTCCCGCTGTATCACACTGTGTGTGTGTGTGACTCTCTCCCGCTGTATCACACGGTGTGTGTGTGTGTGACTCTCTCCCGCTATATCACATGGTGTGTGTGTGTGTGACTCTCTCCCGCTGTATCACACTGTGTGTGTGTGTGTGTGACTCTCTCCCGCTGTATCACTCTGTGTGTGTGTGTGTGACTCTCTCCCGCTGTATCACTCTGTGTGTGTGTGTGTGTGTGTGTGACTCTCTCCCGCTGTATCACTCTGTGTGTGTGTGTGTGACTCTCTCCCGCTGTATCACACTGTGTGTGACTCTCTCCCGCTGTATCACACTGTGTGTGTGTGACTCTCTCCCGCTGTATCACACTGTGTGTGTGTGTGTGACTCTCTCCCGCTGTATCACACTGTGTGAGTGTGACTCTCTCCCGCTGTATCACACGGTGTGTGTGTGTGTGTGTGTGACTCTCTCCCGCTGTATCACACTGTGTGTGTGTGTGTGACTCTCTCCCGCTGTATCACACTGTGTGTGTGTGTGTGTGACTCTCTCCCGCTGTATACCTGTATCACAGATAACCGTGTGTGTGTGTGTGTGACTCTCTCCCGCTGTATCACTGTATCACAGATAACCCGGTGTGTGTGTGACTCTCTCCCGCTGTATCCCTGTATCACAGATAACCCTGTGTGTGTGACACTCTCCCGCTGTATCCCTGTATCACAGATAACCCTGTGTGTGTGACTCTCTCCCGCTGTATCACTGTATCACAGATAACCCTGTGTGTGTGTGTGACTCTCTCCCGCTGTATCCCTGTATCACAGATATTCCTGTGTGTGTGTGACTCTCTCCCGCTGTATCACTGTATCACAATTAACCCTGTGTGTGTGTGACTCTCTCCCGCTGTATCACTGTATCACAGATAACCCTGTGTGTGACTTTCTCCCGCTGTATCACTGTATCACAGATAATACTGCGTGTGTGTGACTCTCTCCCGCTGTATCCCTGTATCACAGATAACCCTGTGTGTGTGTGACTCTCTCCCGCTGTGTCACTGTATCACAGATAACCCTGTGTGTGTGTGACTCTCTCCCGCTGTATCACTGTATCACAATTAACCCTGTGTGTGTGTGACTCTCCCGCTGTATCACTGTATCACAGATAACCCTGTGTGTGTGACTTTCTCCCGCTGTATCACTGTATCACAGATAATAGAAAAAACAAATAGGTAGCGCTATATCCCACAGTGAGCTGGCAGCCGGTGATATAACCCTGACCCCTAGTCAGGCTATAGAAGTGGAAAAGAAGTTATATCAGTGGCGCTCAACACTGTAATGATCAAAGCAATTCTAATAGATATTATAAAATATATATTATAAAATATACAACCAGAGCCACGGAAATCGCCCGTCCAATTGGATGCTCCACGTGGTAAGGGTAAACATGTAAATATACAAAGAAATCAAATCATAGCATAATACTGTAAAACATACTCATACATAAACAAACAACACTTAACAAACGCTGAGAACAACAGGTAACTACTCACAATAGCATTTAATATGGCATATCATTAATATCATAAAATACACTTATTACACATAAAATAGTACATAAAAACATATATTAGGTTCAGGCAAGATTCTCCAACTCGGGTGGGGGTACCTGCTTACCGAAAACAGGATGTAATCAGGCAATGGATAATTCAAAGAGTATCCCCTCTTATGGATAGCATCACTGTATCACAGATAATACTGTGTGTGTGTGACTCTCTCCCGCTGTGTCCCTGTATCACAAATAACCCGGTGTGTGTGACTCTCTCCCGCTGTATCCCTGTATCACAGATAACCCTGTGTGTGTGTGACTCTCTCCCGCTGTATCCCTGTATCACAGATAACCCTGTGTGTGTGTGACTCTCTCCCGCTGTGTCACTGTATCACAGATAACCCTGTGTGTGTGTGTGACTCTCTCCCGCTGTGTCACTGTATCACAGATAACCCTGTGTGTGTGTGACTCTCTCCCGCTGTATCACTGTATCACAGATAACCCTGTGTGTGTGTGACTCTCTCCCGCTGTGTCACTGTATCACAGATAACCCTGTGTGTGTGTGACTCTCTCCCGCTGTGTCACTGTATCACAGATAACCCTGTGTGTGTGTGACTCTCTCCCGCTGTATCACTGTATCACAGATAACCCTGTGTGTGTGTGACTCTCTCCCGCTGTGTCACTGTATCACAGAAAATCCTGTGTGTGTGTAACTCTCTCCCGCTGTATCACTGTATCACAGATAACCCTGTGAGTGTGTGACTCTCTCCCGCTGTATCCCTGTATCACAGATAACCCTGTGTGTGTGTGTGACTCTCTCCCGCTGTATCACACTGTGTGTGTGTGTGTGACTCTCCCGCTGTATCACACTGTGTGTGTGACTCTCCCGCTGTATCACACATTGTGTGTGTGACTCTCTCCCGCTGTATCACACTGTGTGTGTGTGTGTGACTCTCTCCCGCTGTATCACACTGTGTGTGTGTCTGACTCTCTCCCGCTGTATCACATTGCGTGTGACTCTCTCCCGCTGTATCACACTGTGTGTGTGTGACTCTCTCCCGCTGTATCACGATGTGTGTGTGTGATTCTCTCCCGCTGTATCACACTGTGTGTGTGTGACTCTCTCCCGCTGTATCACACTGTATGTGTGACTCTCTCCTGCTGTATCACAGTGTGTGTGTAACTCTCTCCCGCTGTATCACACTGTGTGTGACTCTCTCCTGCTGTATCACACTGTGTGTGTGTGACTCTCTCCCGCTGTATCACTCTGTGTGTGTGACTTTCTCCCGCTGTATCACACTGTGTGTGTGTGACTCTCTCCCGTTGTATCACACTGTGTGTTTGTGTGTCTGTGTGTGTGACTCTCCCGCTGTTTCACACTGTGTGTGTGTGTGTGTGTGTGACTCTCCCGCTGTATCACACTGTGTGTGTGTGTGACTCTCCCACTGTATCACACTGTGTGTGTGTGTCTCTCTCCCGCTGTATCACACTGTGTGTGTGACTCTCTTCCGCTGTATCACACTGTGTGTGTGTAAGACTCTCTCCTGCTGTATCACACTGTGTGTGTGTGACTCTCCCGCTGTATCACACTGTGTGTGTGTGACTCTTCCGCTGTATCACACTGTGTGTGTGTGACTCTCCCGCTGTATCACACTGTGTGTGTGACTCTCTCCCGCTGTATCACACTGTGTGTGTGACTCTCCCGCTGTATCACACATTGTGTGTGTGACTCTCTCCCGCTGTATCACACTGTGTGTGTGTGTGTGTGACTCTCTCCCGCTGTATCACACTGTGTGTGTGTCTGACTCTCTCCCGCTGTATCACATTGTGTGTGACTCTCTCCCGCTGTATCACACTGTGTGTGTGTGACTCTCTCCCGCTGTATCACAATGTGTGTGTGTGATTCTCTCCCGCTGTATCACACTGTGTGTGTGTGACTCTCTCCCGCTGTATCACACTGTATGTGTGACTCTCTCCCGCTGTATCACAGTGTGTGTGTAACTCTCTCCCGCTGTATCACACTGTGTGTGACTCTCTCCTGCTGTATCACACTGTGTGTGTGTGACTCTCTCCCGCTGTATCACTCTGTGTGTGTGACTTTCTCCCGCTGTATCACACTGTGTGTGTGTGACTCTCTCCCGTTGTATCACACTGTGTGTTTGTGTGTCTGTGTGTGTGACTCTCCCGCTGTGTCACACTGTGTGTGTGTGTGTGACTCTCCCGCTGTATCACTCTGTGTGTGTGACTTTCTCCCACTGTATCACACTGTGTGTGTGTCTCTCTCCCGCTGTATCACACTGTGTGTGTGACTCTCTTCCGCTGTATCACACTGTGTGTGTGTAAGACTCTCTCCTGCTGTATCACACTGTGTGTGTGTGACTCTCCCGCTGTATCACACTGTGTGTGTGTGACTCTTCCGCTGTATCACACTGTGTGTGTGTGACTCTCCCGCTGTATCACACTGTGTGTGTGACTCTCTCCCACTGTATCACACTGTGTGTGTGTGAAACAGATGTATTATAGGCGCCAATATGATAAAGGATATCTCACACCAAATGCAGGGCCAAGGTGAGGCGCAGGATAGATGAGTTGTGCTTAAAAAAGAAGAAGACAAAAATACAAAACATAGCGTGATACTGTAGGTATATGGGACAAACAACATTCAATACTAAAAACTAACAGCTGAGATCAAGGTGAAAATTATCAAAAAACATTTAATAAAACATATAATCAATTACTATGACAATGGACATAAGAAAAATAAAAAATAAAAATACACAGACTGATAAAAATGACCAAATGGTTAATGGTGAGGACCACCTCACTGCGACACCGGGTGAACTGCCCACTCACCGGACGGAGGATGGTAACGAGCAGTGGATAATTTTGAGAGTATCCCCTCTCAGCTGCTCAAACAGCTACTGCACCGGAACGGGTCTGCAGAGGAGGCGCTGCGCACGCCAGCCGGCGTGTGTGTGTGTGCTCTCACTGCCTGCTCGCGGGATGGATGCCGTGCAGCGTGTTGGCGATTTCTCAGCAGCAGATTCGTCTGTCAGAGTTTTCAGCTGATTCGCCTCCAGGTCAACTCACGGGAGCAGCGGCAGTCTCGGCGTCACTTTTAGGGGTCCTAGCAAGCCACCAATTGCGTGTGCGTGTGTGACTCTCTCCCGCTGTATCACACTGTGTGTGTGTGACTCTCTCCTGCTGTATCACACTGTGTGTGTGACTCTCTCATGCTGTATCACACTGTGTGTAACTCTCTCCCGCTGTATCACACTGTGTGTGTGTGACTCTCTCCCGCTGTATCACACTGTGTGTGTGTGTGACTCTCTCCCGCTGTATCACACTGTGTGTGTGTGACTCTCTCCCGCTGTATCACACTGTGTGTGTGTGACTCTCTCCCGCTGTATCACACTGTGTGTGTGTGACTCTCTCCCGCTGTATCACACTGTGTGTGTGTGTGACTCTCCCGCTGTATCACACTGTGTGTGTGTGACTCTCTCCCGCTGTATCACACTGTGTGTGTGTGACTCTCTCCCGCTGTATCACGATGTGTGTGTGTGATTCTCTCCCGCTGTATCACACTGTGTGTGTGTGACTCTCTCCCGCTGTATCACACTGTATGTGTGACTCTCTCCTGCTGTATCACAGTGTGTGTGTAACTCTCTCCCGCTGTATCACACTGTGTGTGACTCTCTCCTGCTGTATCACACTGTGTGTGTGTGACTCTCTCCCGCTGTATCACTCTGTGTGTGTGACTTTCTCCCGCTGTATCACACTGTGTGTGTGTGACTCTCTCCCGTTGTATCACACTGTGTGTTTGTGTGTCTGTGTGTGTGACTCTCCCGCTGTTTCACACTGTGTGTGTGTGTGTGTGACTCTCCCGCTGTATCACACTGTGTGTGTGTGTGACTCTCCCACTGTATCACACTGTGTGTGTGTGTCTCTCTCCCGCTGTATCACACTGTGTGTGTGACTCTCTTCCGCTGTATCACACTGTGTGTGTGTAAGACTCTCTCCTGCTGTATCACACTGTGTGTGTGTGACTCTCCCGCTGTATCACACTGTGTGTGTGTGTGACTCTTCCGCTGTATCACACTGTGTGTGTGTGACTCTCCCGCTGTATCACACTGTGTGTGTGACTCTCTCCCGCTGTATCACACTGTGTGTGTGTGTGTGACTCTCTCCCGCTGTATCACACTGTGTCTGTGTGACTCTCTCCTGCTGTATCACACTGTGTGTGTGACTCTCTCCTGCTGTATCACACTGTGTGTAACTCTCTCCCGCTGTATCACACTGTGTGTGTGTGACTCTCTCCCGCTGTATCACACTGTATGTGTGACTCTCTCCTGCTGTATCACAGTGTGTGTGTAACTCTCTCCCGCTGTATCACACTGTGTGTGACTCTCTCCTGCTGTATCACACTGTGTGTGTGTGACTCTCTCCCGCTGTATCACTCTGTGTGTGTGACTTTCTCCCGCTGTATCACACTGTGTGTGTGTGACTCTCTCCCGTTGTATCACACTGTGTGTTTGTGTGTCTGTGTGTGTGACTCTCCCGCTGTTTCACACTGTGTGTGTGTGTGTGTGACTCCCGCTGTATCACACTGTGTGTGTGTGTGACTCTCCCACTGTATCACACTGTGTGTGTGTGTCTCTCTCCCGCTGTATCACACTGTGTGTGTGACTCTCTTCCGCTGTATCACACTGTGTGTGTGTAAGACTCTCTCCTGCTGTATCACACTGTGTGTGTGTGACTCTCCCGCTGTATCACACTGTGTGTGTGTGACTCTTCCGCTGTATCACACTGTGTGTGTGTGTGACACTCTCCCGCTGTATCACACTGTGTGTGTGTGTGACTCTCTCCCGCTGTATCACACGGTGTGTGTGTGTGTGACTCTCTCCCGCTATATCACATGGTGTGTGTGTGTGTGACTCTCTCCCGCTGTATCACACTGTGTGTGTGTGTGTGTGACTCTCTCCCGCTGTATCACTCTGTGTGTGTGTGTGTGACTCTCTCCCGCTGTATCACTCTGTGTGTGTGTGTGTGTGTGTGACTCTCTCCCGCTGTATCACTCTGTGTGTGTGTGTGTGACTCTCTCCCGCTGTATCACACTGTGTGTGACTCTCTCCCGCTGTATCACACTGTGTGTGTGTGACTCTCTCCCGCTGTATCACACTGTGTGTGTGTGTGTGACTCTCTCCCGCTGTATCACACTGTGTGAGTGTGACTCTCTCCCGCTGTATCACACGGTGTGTGTGTGTGTGTGTGTGTGACTCTCTCCCGCTGTATCACACTGTGTGTGTGTGTGTGACTCTCTCCCGCTGTATCACACTGTGTGTGTGTGTGTGTGACTCTCTCCCGCTGTATACCTGTATCACAGATAACCGTGTGTGTGTGTGTGTGACTCTCTCCCGCTGTATCACTGTATCACAGATAACCCGGTGTGTGTGTGACTCTCTCCCGCTGTATCCCTGTATCACAGATAACCCTGTGTGTGTGACACTCTCCCGCTGTATCCCTGTATCACAGATAACCCTGTGTGTGTGACTCTCTCCCGCTGTATCACTGTATCACAGATAACCCTGTGTGTGTGTGTGACTCTCTCCCGCTGTATCCCTGTATCACAGATATTCCTGTGTGTGTGTGACTCTCTCCCGCTGTATCACTGTATCACAATTAACCCTGTGTGTGTGTGACTCTCTCCCGCTGTATCACTGTATCACAGATAACCCTGTGTGTGACTTTCTCCCGCTGTATCACTGTATCACAGATAATACTGCGTGTGTGTGACTCTCTCCCGCTGTATCCCTGTATCACAGATAACCCTGTGTGTGTGTGACTCTCTCCCGCTGTGTCACTGTATCACAGATAACCCTGTGTGTGTGTGACTCTCTCCCGCTGTATCACTGTATCACAATTAACCCTGTGTGTGTGTGACTCTCCCGCTGTATCACTGTATCACAGATAACCCTGTGTGTGTGACTTTCTCCCGCTGTATCACTGTATCACAGATAATAGAAAAAACAAATAGGTAGCGCTATATCCCACAGTGAGCTGGCAGCCGGTGATATAACCCTGACCCCTAGTCAGGCTATAGAAGTGGAAAAGAAGTTATATCAGTGGCGCTCAACACTGTAATGATCAAAGCAATTCTAATAGATATTATAAAATATATATTATAAAATATACAACCAGAGCCACGGAAATCGCCCGTCCAATTGGATGCTCCACGTGGTAAGGGTAAACATGTAAATATACAAAGAAATCAAATCATAGCATAATACTGTAAAACATACACATACATAAACAAACAACACTTAACAAACGCTGAGAACAACAGGTAACTACTCACAATAGCATTTAATATGGCATATCATTAATATCATAAAATACACTTATTACACATAAAATAGTACATAAAAACATATATTAGGTTCAGGCAAGATTCTCCAACTCGGGTGGGGGTACCTGCTTACCGAAAACAGGATGTAATCAGGCAATGGATAATTCAAAGAGTATCCCCTCTTATGGATAGCATCACTGTATCACAGATAATACTGTGTGTGTGTGACTCTCTCCCGCTGTGTCCCTGTATCACAAATAACCCGGTGTGTGTGACTCTCTCCCGCTGTATCCCTGTATCACAGATAACCCTGTGTGTGTGTGACTCTCTCCCGCTGTATCCCTGTATCACAGATAACCCTGTGTGTGTGTGACTCTCTCCCGCTGTGTCACTGTATCACAGATAACCCTGTGTGTGTGTGTGACTCTCTCCCGCTGTGTCACTGTATCACAGATAACCCTGTGTGTGTGTGACTCTCTCCCGCTGTATCACTGTATCACAGATAACCCTGTGTGTGTGTGACTCTCTCCCGCTGTGTCACTGTATCACAGATAACCCTGTGTGTGTGTGACTCTCTCCCGCTGTGTCACTGTATCACAGATAACCCTGTGTGTGTGTGACTCTCTCCCGCTGTATCACTGTATCACAGATAACCCTGTGTGTGTGTGACTCTCTCCCGCTGTGTCACTGTATCACAGAAAATCCTGTGTGTGTGTAACTCTCTCCCGCTGTATCACTGTATCACAGATAACCCTGTGAGTGTGTGACTCTCTCCCGCTGTATCCCTGTATCACAGATAACCCTGTGTGTGTGTGTGACTCTCTCCCGCTGTATCACACTGTGTGTGTGTGTGTGACTCTCCCGCTGTATCACACTGTGTGTGTGACTCTCCCGCTGTATCACACATTGTGTGTGTGACTCTCTCCCGCTGTATCACACTGTGTGTGTGTGTGTGACTCTCTCCCGCTGTATCACACTGTGTGTGTGTCTGACTCTCTCCCGCTGTATCACATTGCGTGTGACTCTCTCCCGCTGTATCACACTGTGTGTGTGTGACTCTCTCCCGCTGTATCACGATGTGTGTGTGTGATTCTCTCCCGCTGTATCACACTGTGTGTGTGTGACTCTCTCCCGCTGTATCACACTGTATGTGTGACTCTCTCCTGCTGTATCACAGTGTGTGTGTAACTCTCTCCCGCTGTATCACACTGTGTGTGACTCTCTCCTGCTGTATCACACTGTGTGTGTGTGACTCTCTCCCGCTGTATCACTCTGTGTGTGTGACTTTCTCCCGCTGTATCACACTGTGTGTGTGTGACTCTCTCCCGTTGTATCACACTGTGTGTTTGTGTGTCTGTGTGTGTGACTCTCCCGCTGTTTCACACTGTGTGTGTGTGTGTGTGTGACTCTCCCGCTGTATCACACTGTGTGTGTGTGTGACTCTCCCACTGTATCACACTGTGTGTGTGTGTCTCTCTCCCGCTGTATCACACTGTGTGTGTGACTCTCTTCCGCTGTATCACACTGTGTGTGTGTAAGACTCTCTCCTGCTGTATCACACTGTGTGTGTGTGACTCTCCCGCTGTATCACACTGTGTGTGTGTGACTCTTCCGCTGTATCACACTGTGTGTGTGTGACTCTCCCGCTGTATCACACTGTGTGTGTGACTCTCTCCCGCTGTATCACACTGTGTGTGTGACTCTCCCGCTGTATCACACATTGTGTGTGTGACTCTCTCCCGCTGTATCACACTGTGTGTGTGTGTGTGTGACTCTCTCCCGCTGTATCACACTGTGTGTGTGTCTGACTCTCTCCCGCTGTATCACATTGTGTGTGACTCTCTCCCGCTGTATCACACTGTGTGTGTGTGACTCTCTCCCGCTGTATCACAATGTGTGTGTGTGATTCTCTCCCGCTGTATCACACTGTGTGTGTGTGACTCTCTCCCGCTGTATCACACTGTATGTGTGACTCTCTCCCGCTGTATCACAGTGTGTGTGTAACTCTCTCCCGCTGTATCACACTGTGTGTGACTCTCTCCTGCTGTATCACACTGTGTGTGTGTGACTCTCTCCCGCTGTATCACTCTGTGTGTGTGACTTTCTCCCGCTGTATCACACTGTGTGTGTGTGACTCTCTCCCGTTGTATCACACTGTGTGTTTGTGTGTCTGTGTGTGTGACTCTCCCGCTGTGTCACACTGTGTGTGTGTGTGTGACTCTCCCGCTGTATCACTCTGTGTGTGTGACTTTCTCCCACTGTATCACACTGTGTGTGTGTCTCTCTCCCGCTGTATCACACTGTGTGTGTGACTCTCTTCCGCTGTATCACACTGTGTGTGTGTAAGACTCTCTCCTGCTGTATCACACTGTGTGTGTGTGACTCTCCCGCTGTATCACACTGTGTGTGTGTGACTCTTCCGCTGTATCACACTGTGTGTGTGTGACTCTCCCGCTGTATCACACTGTGTGTGTGACTCTCTCCCACTGTATCACACTGTGTGTGTGTGAAACAGATGTATTATAGGCGCCAATATGATAAAGGATATCTCACACCAAATGCAGGGCCAAGGTGAGGCGCAGGATAGATGAGTTGTGCTTAAAAAAGAAG
This sequence comes from Ascaphus truei, assembly GCF_040206685.1. Lineage (NCBI taxonomy): Eukaryota > Metazoa > Chordata > Amphibia > Anura > Ascaphidae > Ascaphus > Ascaphus truei. The sequence goes on along the minus strand of NW_027456986.1, from coordinate 183,111 downwards.
AAGACAAAAATACAAAACATAGCGTGATACTGTAGGTATATGGGACAAACAACATTCAATACTAAAAACTAACAGCTGAGATCAAGGTGAAAATTATCAAAAAACATTTAATAAAACATATAATCAATTACTATGACAATGGACATAAGAAAAATAAAAAATAAAAATACACAGACTGATAAAAATGACCAAATGGTTAATGGTGAGGACCACCTCACTGCGACACCGGGTGAACTGCCCACTCACCGGACGGAGGATGGTAACGAGCAGTGGATAATTTTGAGAGTATCCCCTCTCAGCTGCTCAAACAGCTACTGCACCGGAACGGGTCTGCAGAGGAGGCGCTGCGCACGCCAGCCGGCGTGTGTGTGTGTGCTCTCACTGCCTGCTCGCGGGATGGATGCCGTGCAGCGTGTTGGCGATTTCTCAGCAGCAGATTCGTCTGTCAGAGTTTTCAGCTGATTCGCCTCCAGGTCAACTCACGGGAGCAGCGGCAGTCTCGGCGTCACTTTTAGGGGTCCTAGCAAGCCACCAATTGCGTGTGCGTGTGTGACTCTCTCCCGCTGTATCACACTGTGTGTGTGTGACTCTCTCCTGCTGTATCACACTGTGTGTGTGACTCTCTCATGCTGTATCACACTGTGTGTAACTCTCTCCCGCTGTATCACACTGTGTGTGTGTGACTCTCTCCCGCTGTATCACACTGTGTGTGTGTGTGACTCTCTCCCGCTGTATCACACTGTGTGTGTGTGACTCTCTCCCGCTGTATCACACTGTGTGTGTGTGACTCTCTCCCGCTGTATCACACTGTGTGTGTGTGACTCTCTCCCGCTGTATCACACTGTGTGTGTGTGTGACTCTCCCGCTGTATCACACTGTGTGTGTGTGACTCTCTCCCGCTGTATCACACTGTGTGTGTGTGACTCTCTCCCGCTGTATCACGATGTGTGTGTGTGATTCTCTCCCGCTGTATCACACTGTGTGTGTGTGACTCTCTCCCGCTGTATCACACTGTATGTGTGACTCTCTCCTGCTGTATCACAGTGTGTGTGTAACTCTCTCCCGCTGTATCACACTGTGTGTGACTCTCTCCTGCTGTATCACACTGTGTGTGTGTGACTCTCTCCCGCTGTATCACTCTGTGTGTGTGACTTTCTCCCGCTGTATCACACTGTGTGTGTGTGACTCTCTCCCGTTGTATCACACTGTGTGTTTGTGTGTCTGTGTGTGTGACTCTCCCGCTGTTTCACACTGTGTGTGTGTGTGTGTGACTCTCCCGCTGTATCACACTGTGTGTGTGTGTGACTCTCCCACTGTATCACACTGTGTGTGTGTGTCTCTCTCCCGCTGTATCACACTGTGTGTGTGACTCTCTTCCGCTGTATCACACTGTGTGTGTGTAAGACTCTCTCCTGCTGTATCACACTGTGTGTGTGTGACTCTCCCGCTGTATCACACTGTGTGTGTGTGTGACTCTTCCGCTGTATCACACTGTGTGTGTGTGACTCTCCCGCTGTATCACACTGTGTGTGTGACTCTCTCCCGCTGTATCACACTGTGTGTGTGTGTGTGACTCTCTCCCGCTGTATCACACTGTGTGTGTGTGACTCTCTCCTGCTGTATCACACTGTGTGTGTGACTCTCTCCTGCTGTATCACACTGTGTGTAACTCTCTCCCGCTGTATCACACTGTGTGTGTGTGACTCTCTCCCGCTGTATCACACTGTGTGTGTGACTCTCTCCCGCTGTATCACACTGTGTGTGTGTGTGTGACTCTCTCCCGCTGTATCACACTGTGTGTGTGTGACTCTCTCCCGCTGTATCACACTGTGTGTGTGTGTGACTCTCTCCCGCTGTATCACACTGTGTGTGTGTGACTCTCTCCCGCTGTATCACACCGTGTGTGTGTGTGACTCTCTCCTGCTGTATCACACTGTGTGTGTGACTCTCTCCCGCTGTATCACACTGTGTGTGTGTGTGACTCTCTCCCGCTGTATCACACTGTGTGTGTGTGTGTGACTCTCTCCCGCTGTATCACACTGTGTGTGTGTGTGACTCTCTCCTGCTGTATCACACTGTGTGTGTGACTCTCTCCCGCTGTATCACACTGTGTGTGTGTGTGTGTGACTCTCTCCCGCTGTATCACACTGTGTGTGTGTGTAACTCTCTCCCGCTGTATCACTGTATCACAGATAACCCTGTGAGTGTGTGACTCTCTCCCGCTGTATCCCTGTATCACAGATAACCCTGTGTGTGTGTGTGACTCTCTCCCACTGTATCACACTGTGTGTGTGTGTGTGACTCTCCCGCTGTATCACACTGTGTGTGTGATTCTCTCCCGCTGTATCACACTGTGTGTGTGTGTGACTCTCCCGCTGTATCACACATTGTGTGTGTGACTCTCTCCCGCTGTATCACACTGTGTGTGTGTGTGTGTGTGACTCTCTCCCGCTGTATCACACTGTGTGTGTGTCTGACTCTCTCCCGCTGTATCACATTGTGTGTGACTCTCTCCCGCTGTATCACACTGTGTGTGTGTGACTCTCTCCCGCTGTATCACAATGTGTGTGTGTGATTCTCTCCCGCTGTATCACACTGTGTGTGTGTGACTCTCTCCCGCTGTATCACACTGTATGTGTGACTCTCTCCCGCTGTATCACAGTGTGTGTGTAACTCTCTCCCGCTGTATCACACTGTGTGTGACTCTCTCCTGCTGTATCACACTGTGTGTGTGTGACTCTCTCCCGCTGTATCACTCTGTGTGTGTGACTTTCTCCCGCTGTATCACACTGTGTGTGTGTGACTCTCTCCCGTTGTATCACACTGTGTGTTTGTGTGTCTGTGTGTGTGACTCTCCCGCTGTATCACACTGTGTGTGTGTGTGTGACTCTCCCGCTGTATCACTCTGTGTGTGTGACTTTCTCCCACTGTATCACACTGTGTGTGTGTCTCTCTCCCGCTGTATCACACAGTGTGTCTGACTCTCTCCCGCTGTATCACATTGTGTGTGACTCTCTCCCGCTGTATCACACTGTGTGTGTGTGTGACTCTCTCCCGCTGTATCACAATGTGTGTGTGTGATTCTCTCCCGCTGTATCACACTGTGTGTGTGTGACTCTCTCCCGCTGTATCACACTGTATGTGTGACTCTCTCCCGCTGTATCACAGTGTGTGTGTAACTCTCTCCCGCTGTATCACACTGTGTGTGACTCTCTCCTGCTGTATCACACTGTGTGTGTGTGACTCTCTCCCGCTGTATCACTCTGTGTGTGTGACTTTCTCCCGCTGTATCACACTGTGTGTGTGTGACTCTCTCCCGTTGTATCACACTGTGTGTTTGTGTGTCTGTGTGTGTGACTCTCCCGCTGTATCACACTGTGTGTGTGTGTGTGTGACTCTCCCGCTGTATCACTCTGTGTGTGTGACTTTCTCCCACTGTATCACACTGTGTGTGTGTCTCTCTCCCGCTGTATCACACTGTGTGTGTGACTCTCTTCCGCTGTATCACACTGTGTGTGTGTAAGACTCTCTCCTGCTGTATCACACTGTGTGTGTGTGACTCTCCCGCTGTATCACACTGTGTGTGTGTGACTCTCCCGCTGTATCACACTGTGTGTGTGTGACTCTTCCGCTGTATCACACTGTGTGTGTGTGACTCTCCCGCTGTATCACACTGTGTGTGTGACTCTCTCCCGCTGTATCACACTGTGTGTGTGTGAAACAGATGTATTATAGGCGCCAATATGATAAAGGATATCTCACACCAAATGCAGGGCCAAGGTGAGGCGCAGGATAGATGAGTTGTGCTTAAAAAAGAAGAAGACAAAAATACAAAACATAGCGTGATACTGTAGGTATATGGGACAAACAACATTCAATACTAAAAACTAACAGCTGAGATCAAGGTGAAAATTATCAAAAAACATTTAATAAAACATATAATCAATTACTATGACAATGGACATAAGAAAAATAAAAAATAAAAATACACAGACTGATAAAAATGACCAAATGGTTAATGGTGAGGACCACCTCACTGCGACACCGGGTGAACTGCCCACTCACCGGACGGAGGATGGTAACGAGCAGTGGATAATTTTGAGAGTATCCCCTCTCAGCTGCTCAAACAGCTACTGCACCGGAACGGGTCTGCAGAGGAGGCGCTGCGCACGCCAGCCGGCGTGTGTGTGTGTGTGCTCTCACTGCCTGCTCGCGGGATGGATGCCGTGCAGCGTGTTGGCGATTTCTCAGCAGCAGATTCGTCTGTCAGAGTTTTCAGCTGATTCGCCTCCAGGTCAACTCACGGGAGCAGCGGCAGTCTCGGCGTCACTTTTAGGGGTCCTAGCAAGCCACCAATTGCGTGTGCGTGTGTGACTCTCTCCCGCTGTATCACACTGTGTGTGTGTGACTCTCTCCTGCTGTATCACACTGTGTGTGTAACTCTCTCCCGCTGTATCACACTGTGTGTGTGTGACTCTCTCCCGCTGTATCACACTGTGTGTGTGTGTGACTCTCCCGCTGTATCACACTGTGTGTGTGTGACTCTCTCCCGCTGTATCACACTGTGTGTGTGTGACTCTCTCCCGCTGTATCACGATGTGTGTGTGTGATTCTCTCCCGCTGTATCACACTGTGTGTGTGTGACTCTCTCCCGCTGTATCACACTGTGTGTGTGTGTGACTCTCTCCCGCTGTATCACACTGTGTGTGTGTGACTCTCTCCCGCTGTATCACACTGTGTGTGTGTGACTCTCTCCCGCTGTATCACACTGTGTGTGTGTGACTCTCTCCCGCTGTATCACACTGTGTGTGTGTGTGACTCTCCCGCTGTATCACACTGTGTGTGTGTGACTCTCTCCCGCTGTATCACACTGTGTGTGTGTGACTCTCTCCCGCTGTATCACACTGTGTGTGTGTGTGACTCTCTCCCGCTGTATCACACTGTGTGAGTGTGACTCTCTCCCGCTGTATCACACGGTGTGTGTGTGTGTGTGTGTGTGACTCTCTCCCGCTGTATCACACTGTGTGTGTGTGTGTGTGACTCTCTCCCGCTGTATCACACTGTGTGTGTGTGTGTGACTCTCTCCCGCTGTATCACACTGTGTGTGTGTGTGTGACTCTCTCCCGCTGTATCACACTGTGTGTGTGTGACTCTCTCCTGCTGTATCACACTGTGTGTGTGATTCTCTCCCGCTGTATCATACTGTGTGTGACTCTCTCCCGCTGTATCACACTGTGTGTGTGACTCTCTCCCGCTGTATCACACTGTGTGTGTGTGACTCTCTCCCGCTGTATCACACTGTGTGTGTGTGTGTGACACTCTCCCGCTGTATCACACTGTGTGTGTGACTCTCTCCCGCTGTATCACACTGTGTGTGTGTGTGACTCTCTCCTGCTGTATCACACTGTGTGTGTGTGACTCTCTCCCGCTGTATCACACTGTGTGTGTGTGACTCTCTCCCGCTGTATCACACTGTGTGTGACTCTCTCCCGCTGTATCACACTGTGTGTGTGTGTGACTCTCTCCCCTGTATCACACTGTGTGTGTGTGACTCTCTCCCGCTGTATCACACTGTGTGTGTGTGACTCTCTCCTGCTGTATCACACTGTGTGTGTGTGACTCTCTCCTGCTGTATCACACTGTGTGTGTGTGTGTGTGTGTGTGTGACTCTCTCCTGCTGTATCACACTGTGTGTTTGTGACTCTCTCCTGCTGTATCACACTGTGTGTGTGTGTGACTCTCTCCCGCTGTATCACACTGTGTGTGTGTGACTCTCTCCCACTGTATCACACTGTGTGTGTGTGTGACACTCTCCCGCTGTATCACACTGTGTGTGTGTGTGACTCTCTCCCGCTGTATCACACGGTGTGTGTGTGTGACTCTCTCCCGCTGTGTCACACGGTGTGTGTGACTCTCTCCCGCTGTATCACACTGTGTGTGTGTGTGACTCTCTCCCGCTGTATCACTCTGTGTGTGTGTGTGTGTGTGTGACTCTCTCCCACTGTATCACTCTGTGTGTGTGTGTGTGACTCTCTCCCGCTGTATCACACTGTGTGTGTGTGACTCTCTCCTGCTGTATCACACTGTGTGTGTGTGACTCTCTCCTGCTGTATCACACTGTGTGTGTGTGTGTGTGTGTGTGACTCTCTCCTGCTGTATCACACTGTGTGTGTGTGACTCTCTCCTGCTGTATCACACTGTGTGTGTGTGTGTGTGTGACTCTCTCCCGCTGTATCACACTGTGTGTGTGTGACTCTCTCCTGCTGTATTACACTGTGTGTGTGTGTGTGTGTGACTCTCTCCCGCTGTATCGCACTGTGTGTGTGTGACTCTCTCCTGCTGTATCACACTGTGTGTGTGTGACTCTCTCCTGCTGTATCACACTGTGTGTTTGTGACTCTCTCCTGCTGTATCACACTGTGTGTGTGTGTGACTCTCTCCCGCTGTATCACACTGTGTGTGTGTGACTCTCTCCCACTGTATCACACTGTGTGTGTGTGTGTGACACTCTCCCGCTGTATCACACTGTGTGTGTGTGTGTGACTCTCTCCCGCTGTATCACACGGTGTGTGTGTGTGACTCTCTCCCGCTGTGTCACACGGTGTGTGTGACTCTCTCCCGCTGTATCACACTGTGTGTGTGTGTGACTCTCTCCCGCTGTATCACTCTGTGTGTGTGTGTGTGTGTGTGACTCTCTCCCACTGTATCACTCTGTGTGTGTGTGTGTGACTCTCTCCCGCTGTATCACACTGTGTGTGTGTGACTCTCTCCTGCTGTATCACACTGTGTGTGTGTGACTCTCTCCTGCTGTATCACACTGTGTGTGTGTGTGTGTGTGTGTGACTCTCTCCTGCTGTATCACACTGTGTGTGTGTGACTCTCTCCTGCTGTATCACACTGTGTGTGTGTGTGTGACTCTCTCCCGCTGTATCACACTGTGTGTGTGTGACTCTCTCCTGCTGTATTACACTGTGTGTGTGTGTGTGTGACTCTCTCCCGCTGTATCGCACTGTGTGTGTGTGACTCTCTCCTGCTGTATCACACTGTGTGTGTGTGACTCTCTCCTGCTGTATCACACTGTGTGTGTGTGTGTGTGTGTGACTCTCTCCTGCTGTATCACACTGTGTGTGTGTGACTCTCTCCTGCTGTATCACACTGTGTGTGTGTGTGTGTGACTCTCTCCCGCTGTATCACACTGTGTGTGTGTGACTCTCTCCTGCTGTATCACACTGTGTGTGTGTGTGTGTGTGACTCTCTCCCGCTGTATCGCACTGTGTGTGTGTGACTCTCTCCTGCTGTATCACACTGTGTGTGTGTGTGTGTGTGACTCTCTCCCGCTGTATCGCACTGTGTGTGTGTGACTCTCTCCTGCTGTATCACACTGTGTGTGTGTGTGTGTGTGACTCTCTCCCGCTGTATCGCACTGTGTGTGTGTGACTCTCTCCCGCTGTATCGCACTGTGTGTGTGTGACTCTCTCCTGCTGTATCACACTGTGTGTGTGTGTGTGTGACTCTCTCCCGCTGTATCGCACTGTGTGTGTGTGACTCTCTCCTGCTGTATCACACTGTGTGTGTGTGTGACTCTCTCCCGCTGTATCACACTGTGTGTGTGTGTGTGTGTGTGTGACTCTCTCCCGCTGTATCGCACTGTGTGTGTGTGACTCTCTCCCGCTGTATCACACGGTGTGTGTGTGTGACTCTCTCCTGCTGTATCACACTGTGTGTGTGTGTGACTCTCTCCCGCTGTATCACACTGTGTGTGTGTGACTCTCTCCCCAGCTGGCGGAGGTTGACTCAGTGATATTCTCGGCTCAGGCGCTGGATTTGGACGGCGATACGCTGATGTATGTGATAGATCGCAGCACGGTGAGTGCCCATCGGGATTGGGAGCTCTGCTCAGGCTGTCTCTCCTGCGCTCTGCTCAGGCTGTCTCTCCTGCGCTCTGCTCAGGCTGTCTCTCCTGCGCTCTGCTCAGGCTGTCTCTCCTGCGCTCTGCTCAGGCTGTCTCCCCTGCGCTCTGCTCAGGCTGTCTCTCCTGCGCTCTGCTCAGGCTGTCTCTCCTGCGCTCTGCTCAGGCTGTCTCTCCTGCGCTCTGCTCAGGCTGTCTCTCCTGCGCTCTGCTCAGGCTGTCTCTCCTGCGCTCTGCTCAGGCTGTCTCTCCTGCGCTCTGCTCTGGCTGTCTCTCCTGCGCTCTGCTCAGGCTGTCTCTCCTGCGCTCTGCTCAGGCTGTCTCTCCTGCGCTCTGCTCAGGCTGTCTCCCCTGCGCTCTGCTCAGGCTGTCTCCCCTGCGCTCTGCTCAGGCTGTCTCTCCTGCACTCTGCTCAGGCTGTCTCTCCTGCGCTCTGCTCAGGCTGTCTCCCCTGCGCTCTGCTCAGGCTGTCTCTCCTGCGCTCTGCTCAGGCTGTCTCTCCTGCGCTCTGCTCAGGCTGTCTCTCCTGCGCTCTGCTCAGGCTGTCTCTCCTGCGCTCTGCTCAGGCTGTCTCTCCTGCGCTCTGCTCAGGCTGTCTCTCCTGCGCTCTGCTCAGGCTGTCTCTCCTGCGCTCTGCTCAGGCTGTCTCTCCTGCGCTCTGCTCAGGCTGTCTCTCCTGCGCTCTGCTCTGGCTGTCTCTCCTGCGCTCTGCTCTGGCTGTCTCCCCTGCGCTCTGCTCAGGCTGTCTCTCCTGCGCTCTGCTCAGGCTGTCTCTCCTGCGCTCTGCTCAGGCTGTCTCCCTGCGCTCTGCTCAGGCTTTCTCTCCTGCGCTCTGCTCAGGCTGTCTCTCCTGCGCTCTGCTCAGGCTGTCTCTCCTGCGCTCTGCTCTGGCTGTCTCCCCTGCGCTCTGCTCAGGCTGTCTCCCCTGCGCTCTGCTCAGGCTGTCTCTCCTGCGCTCTGCTCAGGCTGTCTCTCCTGCGCTCTGCTCAGGCTGTCTCTCCTGCGCTCTGCTCAGGCTGTCTCTCCTGCGCTCTGCTCAGGCTGTCTCCCCTGCGCTCTGCTCAGGCTGTCTCTCCTGCGCTCTGCGCAGGCTGTCTCTCCTGCGCTCTGCTCAGGCTGTCTCTCCTGCGCTCTGCTCAGGCTGTCTCTCCTGCGCTCTGCTCAGGCTGTCTCTCCTGCGCTCTGCTCAGGCTGTCTCCCCTGCGCTCTGCTCAGGCTGTCTCTCCTGCGCTCTGCTCAGGCTGTCTCTCCTGCGTCTCAGCTCAGGCTGTCTCTCCTGCGCTCTGCTCTGGCTGTCTCCCCTGCGCTCTGCTCAGGCTGTCTCCCCTGCGCTCTGCTCAGGCTGTCTCCCCTGCGCTCTGCTCAGGCTGTCTCCCCTGCGCTCTGCTCAGGCTGTCTCCCCTGCGCTCTGCTCAGGCTGTCTCTCCTGCGCTCTGCTCAGGCTGTCTCCCCTGCGCTCTGCTCAGGCTGTCTCTCCTGCGCTCTGCTCAGGCTGTCTCTCCTGCGCTCTGCTCTGGCTGTCTCCCCTGCGCTCTGCTCAGGCTGTCTCCCCTGCGCTCTGCTCAGGCTGTCTCCCCTGCGCTCTGCTCAGGCTGTCTCTCCTGCGCTCTGCTCAGGCTGTCTCCCCTGCGCTCTGCTCAGGCTGTCTCTCCTGCGCTCTGCTCAGGCTGTCTCTCCTGCGCTCTGCTCTGGCTGTCTCTCCTGCGCTCTGCTCAGGCTGTCTCCCCTGCGCTCTGCTCAGGCTGTCTCTCCTGCGCTCTGCTCAGGCTGTCTCCCCTGCGCTCTGCTCAGGCTGTCTCCCCTGCGCTCTGCTCAGGTTGTCTCCCCTGCGCTCTGCTCAGGCTGTCTCTCCTGCGCTCTGCTCAGACTGTCTCCCCTGCGCTCTGCTCAGACTGTCTCCCCTGCGCTCTGCTCAGGCTGTCTCCCCTGCGCTCTGCTCAGACTGTCTCCCCTGCGCTCTGCTCAGGCTGTCTCTCCTGCGCTCTGCTCAGACTGTCTCCCCTGCGCTCTGCTCAGACTGTCTCCCCTGCGCTCTGCTCAGACTGTCTCCCCTGCGCTCTGCTCAGGCTGTCTCCCCTGCGCTCTGCTCAGACTGTCTCCCCTGCGCTCTGCTCAGGCTGTCTCTCCTGCGCTCTGCTCAGGCTGTCTCCCCTGCGCTCTGCTCAGACTGTCTCCCCTGCGCTCTGCTCAGGCTGTCTCTCCTGCGCTCTGCTCAGACTGTCTTCCCTGCGCTCTGCTCAGGCTGTCTCTCCTGCGCTCTGCTCAGACTGTCTCCCCTGCGCTCTGCTCAGGCTGTCTCCCCTGCGCTCTGCTCAGGCTGTCTCTCCTGCGCTCTGCTCAGACTGTCTCTCCTGCGCTCTGCTCAGGCTGTCTCTCCTGCGCTCTGCTCTGGCTGTCTCCCCTGCGCTCTGCTCAGGCTGTCTCTCCTGCGCTCTGCTCAGGCTGTCTCTCCTGCGCTCTGCTCTGGCTGTCTCCCCTGCGCTCTGCTCAGGCTGTCTCCCCTGCGCTCTGCTCAGGCTGTCTCTCCTGCGCTCTGCTCAGGCTGTCTCCCCTGCGCTCTGCTCAGGCTGTCTCTCCTGCGCTCTGCTCAGGCTGTCTCTCCTGCGTTCAGCTCAGGCTGTCTCTCCTGCGCTCTGCTCTGGCTGTCTCCCCTGCGCTCTGCTCAGGCTGTCTCCCCTGCGCTCTGCTCAGGCTGTCTCCCCTGCGCTCTGCTCAGGCTGTCTCCCCTGCGCTCTGCTCAGGCTGTCTCCCCTGCGCTCTGCTCAGGCTGTCTCTCCTGCGCTCTGCTCAGGCTGTCTCCCCTGCGCTCTGCTCAGGCTGTCTCTCCTGCGCTCTGCTCAGGCTGTCTCTCCTGCGCTCTGCTCTGGCTGTCTCCCCTGCGCTCTGCTCAGGCTGTCTCCCCTGCGCTCTGCTCAGGCTGTCTCCCCTGCGCTCTGCTCAGGCTGTCTCTCCTGCGCTCTGCTCAGGCTGTCTCCCCTGCGCTCTGCTCAGGCTGTCTCTCCTGCGCTCTGCTCAGGCTGTCTCTCCTGCGCTCTGCTCTGGCTGTCTCTCCTGCGCTCTGCTCAGGCTGTCTCTCCTGCGCTCTGCTCAGGCTGTCTCCCCTGCGCTCTGCTCAGGCTGTCTCCCCTGCGCTCTGCTCAGGCTGTCTCTCCTGCGCTCTGCTCAGGCTGTCTCCCCTGCGCTCTGCTCAGGCTGTCTCTCCTGCGCTCTGCTCAGGCTGTCTCTCCTGCGCTCTGCTCTGGCTGTCTCCCCTGCGCTCTGCTCAGGCTGTCTCCCCTGCGCTCTGCTCAGGCTGTCTCCCCTGCGCTCTGCTCAGGCTGTCTCTCCTGCGCTCTAGCTCAGGCTGTCTCCCCTGCGCTCTGCTCAGGCTGTCTCTCCTGCGCTCTGCTCAGGCTGTCTCCCCTGCGCTCTGCTCAGGCTGTCTCTCCTGCGCTCTGCTCAGGCTGTCTCCCCTGCGCTCTGCTCAGGCTGTCTCTCCTGCGCTCTGCTCAGGCTGTCTCTCCTGTGCTCTGCTCAGGCTGTCTCCCCTGCGCTCTGCTCAGGCTGTCTCTCCTGCGCTCTGCTCAGGCTGTCTCCCCTGCGCTCTGCTCAGGCTGTCTCCCCTGCGCTCTGCTCAGGCTGTCTCTCCTGCGCTCTGCTCAGGCTGTCTCTCCTGCGCTCTGCTCAGGCTGTCTCTCCTGCGCTCTGCTCAGGCTGTCTCTCCTGCGTTCAGCTCAGGCTGTCTCTCCTGCGCTCTGCTCAGGCTGTCTCTCCTGCGTTCAGCTCAGGCTGTCTCTCCTGCGTTCAGCTCAGGCTCTCTCCTGCGTTCAGCTCAGGCTGTCTCCCCTGCGCTCTGCTCAGGCTGTCTCTCCTGCGCTCTGCTCAGGCTGTCTCTCCTGCGCTCTGCTCAGGCTGTCTCTCCTGCGCTCTGCGCAGGCTGTCTCTCCTGCGCTCTGCTCAGGCTGTCTCCCCTGCGCTCTGCTCAGGCTGTCTCTCCTGCGCTCTGCTCAGGCTGTCTCCCCTGCGCTCTGCTCAGGCTGTCTCTCCTGCGCTCTGCTCAGGCTGTCTCTCCTGCGCTCTGCTCAGGCTGTCTCTCCTGCGCTCTGCTCAGGCTGTCTCTCCTGCGCTCTGCTCAGGCTGTCTCTCCTGCGCTCTGCTCAGGCTGTCTCTCCTGCGTTCAGCTCAGGCTGTCTCTCCTGCGCTCTGCTCAGGCTGTCTCCCCTGCGCTCTGCTCAGGCTGTCTCTCCTGTGTTCAGCTCAGGCTGTCTCTCCTGTGTTCAGCTCAGGCTGTCTCTCCTGCGTTCAGCTCAGGCTGTCTCTCCTGCGTTCAGCTCAGGCTGTCTCTTTTGCGCTCTGCTCAGGCTGTCTCTCCGGCGTGTCCCACACACACACGCGGCGTGTCCCACACACACACGCGGCGTGTCCCACACACACACGCGGCGTGTCCCACACACACACGCGGCGTGTCCCACACACACACGCGGCGTGTCCCACACACACACGCGGCGTGTCCCACACACACACGCGGCGTGTCCCACACACACACGCGGCGTGTCCCACACACACACACGCACACACACAAGGCGTGTCACACACACACACACACGAGGCGTGTCACATACACACACACACATGAGGCGTGTCACACACACACACACGAGGCGTGTCACACATACACACACACACGAGGCGTGTCACACACACACACATACGAGGCGTGTCACACACACACACACACGAGGCGTGTCACACACACACACATACGAGGCGTGTCACACACACACACACACACACACACACACAGACACACACACGAGGCGTGTCACACACACACACACACATACGAGGCGTGTCACACACACACACAGACACACACACGAGGTGTGTCACACACACACACACGAGGCGTGTCAGACACACACAAGAGGCGTGTCACACACACACAGTGTGTCACACACACACATACACGAGGCGTGTCCCACACACACGAGGCGTGTCCCACACACACACAAGGCGTGTCTCACGCACACACACACACACACTCGGCGTGTCACACTCGGCGGTTACGCTGCAGACACAGGCGCTAATGTAAAACCTTTGCCGGGAATCCTGGGGACGCTTCTGACCTTGATTCTCATTGGGATTCCAGGCTGACTCCAGGTATTTCCGCATCGATCTCCCAAACAGCGGGAAGGTGCTGCTCTCACGGGCGCTGGACTACGAGAGCAGGCAGGAGCTGGAGGTCGTTATTCATGCTGTGGTGAGAGCGGATACCTACTCATAATACGGGGTCCCATTAAAGTCATTGGGTGGGGGCAGCCTGTGTACTGTATGCATGTATGTCTTTATTTATATAGCGCCATTAATGTACATAGCGCTTCACATTAGTAATACACGGGACCTTCATATAAATAACAAATAATACAAATAACAGATCAGGGGAATAAGCGCTTCAGACATAAAAGTAACATTTCGGAAGAGGAGTCCCTGCCCCGAGGAGCTTACAGTCTAATTGGTAGGTAGGGAGAACGTACAGAGACAGTAGGAGGGAGTTCTGGTAAGTGCGTCTGCAGGGGCCAAGCTTTATGTATCATGTATAGTATCAGCCACAGAGCTACGCATATGCTTCTTTAAGCAAGTGTGTCTTAAGGTGGGTCTTAAAGGTGGATAGAGAGGGTGCTAGTCGGGTACTGAGGGGAAGGGCATTCCAGAGGTGTGGGGCAGTCAGTGAGAGAGGTTTAAGGCGGGAGAGAGCTTTAGATACAAAGGGGGTAGAAAGAAGACATCCTTAAGCAGAACGCAAGAGTCTGGATGGTGCATAGCGAGAAATTAGGGCTGAGATGTAAGGAGGGGCAGAAGAGTATAAAGCTTTAAAAGTGAGGAGAAGAATGGAGTGTGAGATGCGGGATTTGATCGGAAGCCAGGAGAGGGATTTCATGAGGGGAGATGCTGAGACAGATCTAGGAAAGAGTAGAGTGATTCTGGCAGCAGCGTTTAGGATAGATTGTAGGGGAGACAGGGGAGAGACAGGAAGGCCGGACAGCAGGAGGTTACAGTAATCAAGACGGGAGAGAATGAGGGCCTGAGTCAGCGTTTTAGCAGTCGAGCAACAGAGGAAAGGGCGTATCTTTGTTATATTGCGGAGGAAAAAGCAACAGGTTTTAGAAATGTTTTGAATGTGAGGGGCGAATGTGAGAGAGGAGTCGAGTGTGACCCCTAGGCAGCGTGCTTGGGCTACTGGGTGAATGATGGTAGTTCCAATAGTAATGTGGAAGGAGGTAGTAGGGCCAGGTTTGGGAGGAAGTATAAGGAGCTCTGTTTTAGCCATGTTGAGTTTAAGGCGGCGGATGGCCATCCAGGATGATATAGCAGAGAGACATTCAGAAACTTTGGTCTGTATAGCAGGTGTAAGGTCAGGGGTTGAAAGGTAAATTTGTGTGTTGTTAGCATAGAGGTGATAATTAAACCCAAAAGATGTGATTAGGTCACCTAGAGAGAGTGTGTACAGAGAGAAGAGAAGAGGTCCCAGGACAGAGCCCTGGGGTACCCCCACAGAGAGATCGATAGAGGAGGAGGAGGTGTTAGCAGAAGAGACACTGAAAGTACGATGGGAGAGGTAGGATGAGATCCAGGATAGAGCTTTGTTACGAATACCAAGAGTATGGAGAATGTGAAGGAGAAGAGGGTGGTCCACAGTGTCAAATGCTGCAGAGAGGTCAGTAATATGAGCAGAGTGTAATGACCTCTGTCTTTGGCAGCGTGGAGGTAGTCAGTTATTTTAGTGAGGGCTGTTTCCGTGGAGTGAGCAGTGCGGAAGCCAGATTGTAGAGGGTCTAGGAGAGAATAGGTGTTGAGAAAATGGAGCAAGCGAGAGAATACAAGACGTTCAAGGAGTTTAGAGGCAAAAGGCAGGAGGGAGACAGGGCAGTAATTATAGAGACAGGTAGGGTCAAGCTTGCTGTTTGAGTAATGGTATAACTGTTGCATATTTGAAGGAGGATGTGTGTGAGCGTAGGGATTATAGTAGGAGCAAGAGGTTTTAGGAGATGGGAGGGAATGGGGTCAAGAGGGCAAGTGGTAGAGGGAGAAGAGGAGATCAACAGTGACACATCCTCCCCTGAGACAGCAGAAAAGGAGTCAAGGAAGGCAGGAGGAGAGTTAGGAAGAGGTGTAGGGTGGGAGGAGGAAACAGAGAGCATGTCCTGACGTATGGATTCCACCTTTACCTTGAAATAGTCGGCAAACTCCTGAGGTGGTCTGAGTAGAGAGTCAAAGAGAGGGAAGAGTCGGCGTGGGTTAGACTTGTGCGTGTTGATTAGAGAAGAAAAGTAGGTATGTTTAGCCTGAGAGAGGGCAGAGTTGGAACAGGACAGCATAAATTTGTAGTGAAGGAAGTCCGCGAGAGTGTGAGATTTCCTCCAGAGGCATTCAGAGGAACGAGTGGAGGAACGTAGCATGTGCGTGTGGGAATTTAGCCAGGGTTTGGGGTTAGAAGGGCGAGGACGGCAGAGAGAAAGCGGGGCATGTAGATCAAGAGAGGAAGATAAGGCAGAGTTGTAGTTTCTGACCAGGTTGTCAGGGTCTGTAGCAAAGCTGAGAGAGGAGAGGGTGGAGCGTAAAGTGGAATCAAAAGCTGGTAGGTTAATAGAGTGCAGGTTTCTGCAGAAACGAGGGCGAGATGGAGATGGGGAGAAGCGAGAGAGAGAAAATGAGTTGAGGTGATAGTCAGAGAGAAGAAAAGGGGAAATGGAGAATCAGAGAGAGAAAAGTTTTTAGTGAAAACCAGGTCTAAGTAGTGGCCATCCTTGTGGGTGCTGGCTGCAGGCCACTGTTGAAGGCCAAAAGAAGAGGTTAGAGAAAGAAAGCGGGAAGCCCAAGGGAGAGAGGGGTCATCAATGTGGCAGTTGAAGTCTCCAAGGAGAAGAACAGGGGAGTCTGAGGAGAGAAAGAAAGAGAGCCAGGATTCAAAGTGAGAGAGAAAGGCAGAGGGGGATGAGTAGAGGTAGGTGGGCGATAGATCACCGCCACGTGGACAGGGAGAGGAGAGAAGATCTGGACAGTGTGAGCCTCAAAGGAGGGAAAAGCAAGAGAGGGGGGAATAGGAAGGGTTCGGTAACGGCAGAGAGAGGAGAGCAGGAGCCCCACGCCTCCACCCCTGCCATCAGGGCGCGGAGTGTGGGAGAAGGAAAGGCCACCATAAGAGAGGGCAGCTTCCAGAGCAGAGTCAGACTGAGTGAGCCAGGTCTCAGTTATAGCAAAAAGAAGCAGGGAGTGAGAGAGAAAGAAGTCATGCACAGAGAGGAACTTGTTAGAGAGGGAGCGAGCATTCCAAAGGGCACAGGAGAAAGGGAGAGAGGAGGGAGGGTGGCAGGGGATGGGGAGAGAGGAGGGAGGGTGGCAGGGGATGGGTATGAGGTTGGAGGGGTTGACACCAGAAGGAGTAGAAGTTGCATGTGGGAGGCGAGGACGAGCGCATGTAGAAATAAGGCAGGGACCAGGATTGGGAGAGATATCCCCAGAAGGAAGGAGGAGAAGCATGGATAGAAAGAGGATGTGTGAGGAGGATTTGTAGGGGTGTGTTTTAGTGCAGGGGGTATAGCTGTGGGGGTGTGTTTTAGTGCAGGGGGTATAGCTGTGGGGTGTGAGAGGGTGCAGGGGGTATAGCTGTGGGGTGGGAGAGGGTGCAGGGTATAGCTGTGGGGGTGTGATTTAGTGCAGGGGGTATAGCTGTGGGGGTGTGATTTAGTGCAGAGGGTATAGCTGTGGGTGTGTGATTTAGTGCAGGGGGTATAGCTGTGGGGTGGGAGAGGGTGCAGGGGGTATAGCTGTGGGGTGGGAGAGGGTGCAGGGGGTATAGCTGTGGGTGGGAGAGGGCGCAGGGGGTATAGCTGTAGGGTGGGAGAGGGTGCAGGGGGTATAGCTGTGGGGTGGGAGAGGGTGCAGGGGGTATAGCTGTGGGTGTGTGATTTAGTGCAGGGGGTATAGCTGTGGGGGTGTGATTTAGTGCAGGGGGTATAGCTGTGGGGGTGTGATTTAGTGCAGGGGGTATAGCTGTGGGGTGGGAGAGGGTGCAGGGGGTATAGCTGTGGGGTGGGAGAGGGTGCAGGGGGTATAGCTGTGGGTGGGAGAGGGCGCAGGGGGTATAGCTGTAGGGTGGGAGAGGGTGCAGGGGGTATAGCTGTGGGGTGGGAGAGGGTGCAGGGGGTATAGCTGTGGGTGTGTGATTTAGTGCAGGGGGTATAGCTGTGGGGGTGTGATTTAGTGCAGGGGGTATAGCTGTGGGGTGGGAGAGGGTGCAGGGGGTATAGCTGTGGGGTGGGAGAGGGTGCAGGGGGTATTGCTGTGGGGTGGGAGAGGGTGCAGGGGGTATAGCTGTGGGGTGGGAGAGGGCACAAGAGGTATAGCTGTGGGGTGGGAGAGGGCGCAGGGGGTATAGCTGTGGGGTGGGAGAGGGTGCAGGGGGTATAGCTGTGGGGTGGGAGAGGGTGCAGGGGGTATAGCTGTGGGGGTGTGATTTAGTGCAGGGGGTATAGCTGTGGGGGTGTGATTTAGTGCAGGGGTATAGCTGTGGGGGTGTGATTTAGTGCAGGGGGTATAGCTGTGGGGTGGGAGAGGGTGCAGGGGGTATAGCTGTGGGTGAGTGAGGGCGTAGGGGGTATAGCTGTGGGGTGGGAGAGGGTGCAGGGGGTATAGCTGTGGGTGGGAGAGAGCGCAGGGGGTATAGCTGTGGGGTGAGAGAGGGTGCAGGGGGTATAGCTGTGGGGTGGGAGAGGGTGCAGGGGGTATAGCTGTGGGGGTGTGATTTAGTGCAGGGGGTATAGCTGTGGGGTGGGAGAGGGTGCAGGGGGTATAGCTGTGGGGTGGGAAAGGGCACAGGGGGTATAGCTGTGGGGTGGGAGAGGGTGCAGGAGGTATAGCTGTGGGGGTGTGATTTAGTGCAGGGGGTATAGCTGTGGGGTGGGAGAGGGTGCAGGGGTTATAGCTGTGGGGTGGGAGAGGGCGCAGGGGGTATAGCTGTGGGGTGGGAGAGGGTGCAGGGGGTATAGCTGTGGGGTGTGATTTAGTGCAGGGGGTATAGCTGTGGGGTGGGAGAGGGTGCAGGGGGTATAGCTGTGGGGGTGTGATTTAGTGCAGGGGGTATAGCTGTGGGTGGGAGAG
This sequence comes from Ascaphus truei, assembly GCF_040206685.1. NCBI lineage: Eukaryota > Metazoa > Chordata > Amphibia > Anura > Ascaphidae > Ascaphus > Ascaphus truei. The sequence continues at coordinate 165,065 of NW_027456986.1, read as the reverse complement.
GGCGCAGGGGGTATAGCTGTGGGGTGGGAGAGGGTGCAGGGGGTATAGCTGTGGGGTGGGAGAGGGTGCAGGGGGTATAGCTGTGGGGGTGTGATTTAGTGCAGGGGGTATAGCTGTGGGGTGGGAGAGGGCACAGGGGGTATAGCTGTGGGGTGGGAGAGGGTGCAGGGGTATAGCTGTGGGGGTGTGATTTAGTGCAGGGGGTATAGCTGTGGGGTGGGAGAGGGCGCAGGGGGTATAGCTGTGGGGTGGGAAGGGTGCAGGGGGTATAGCTGTGGGGGTGTGATTTAGTGCAGGGGGTATAGCTGTGGGTGGGAGAGGGTGCAGGGTGTATAGCTGTGGGGTGGGAGAGGGTGCAGGGGGTATAGCTGTGGGGTGGGAGAGGGTGCAGGGGGTATAGCTGTGGGGTGGGAGAGGGTGCAGGGGGTATAGCTGTGGGGTGGGAGAGGGTGCAGGGGGTATAGCTGTGGGGTGGGAGAGGGTGCAGGGGGTATAGCTGTGGGGTGGGAGAGGGTGCAGGGGGTATAGCTGTGGGGTGGGAGAGGGCGCAGGGGGTATAGCTGTGGGGTGGGAGAGGGTGCAGGGGGTATAGCTGTGGGGTGGGAGAGGGTGCAGGGGGTATAGCTGTGGGGTGGGAGAGGGTGCAGGGGGTATAGCTGTGGGGTGGGAGAGGGTGCAGGGGGTATAGCTGTGGGGTGGGATAGGGTGCAGGGGGTATAGCTGTGGGGTGGGAGAGGGTGCAGGGGGTATAGCTGTGGGGTGGGATAGGGTGCAGGGGGTATAGCTGTGGGGTGGGAGAGGGCGCAGGGGGTATAGCTGTGGGGTGGGAGAGGGTGCAGGGGGTATAGCTGTGGGGTGGGAGAGGGTGCAGGGGGTATAGCTGTGGGGTGGGAGAGGGCGCAGGGGGTATAGCTGTGGGGTGGGAGAGGGTGCAGGGGGTATAGCTGTGGGGTGGGAGAGGGTGCAGGGGGTATAGCTGTGGGGGTGTGATTTAGTGCAGGGGGTATAGCTGTGGGGGTGTGATTTAGTGCAGGGGGTATAGCTGTGGGGGTGTGATTTAGTGCAGGGGGTATAGCTGTGGGGTGGGAGAGGGTGCAGGGGGTATAGCTGTGGGTGAGTGAGGGCGTAGGGGGTATAGCTGTGGGGTGGGAGAGGGTGCATGGGGTATAGCTGTGGGTGGGAGAGAGCGCAGGGGGTATAGCTGTGGGGTGAGAGAGGGTGCAGGGGGTATAGCTGTGGGGTGGGAGAGGGTGCAGGGGGTATAGCTGTGGGGGTGTGATTTAGTGCAGGGGGTATAGCTGTGGGGTGGGAGAGGGTGCAGGGGGTATAGCTGTGGGGTGGGAGAGGGCACAGGGGGTATAGCTGTGGGGTGGGAGAGGGTGCAGGAGGTATAGCTGTGGGGGTGTGATTTAGTGCAGGGGGTATAGCTGTGGGGTGGGAGAGGGTGCAGGGGTTATAGCTGTGGGGTGGGAGAGGGTGCAGGGGGTATAGCTGTGGGGTGGGAGAGGGTGCAGGGGTATAGCTGTGGGAGTGTGATTTAGTGCAGGGGGTATAGCTTTGGGGTGGGAGAGGGTGCAGGGGGTATAGCTGTGGGGTGGGAGAGGGCGCAGGGGTATAGCTGTGGGGTGGGAGAGGGTGCAGGGGGTATAGCTGTGGGGTGTGATTTAGTGCAGGGGTATAGCTGTGGGTGGGAGAGGGCGCAGGGGGTATAGCTGTGGGGTGGGAGAGGGTGCAGGGGGTATAGCTGTGGGGTGGGAGAGGGTGCAGGGGGTATAGCTGTGGGGGTGTGATTTAGTGCAGGGGGTATAGCTGTGGGTGGGAGAGGGCGCAGGGGGTATAGCTGTGGGGTGGGAGAGGGTGCAGGGGGTATAGCTGTGGGGTGGGAGAGGGTGCAGGGGGTATAGCTGTGGGGGTGTGATTTAGTGCAGGGGGTATAGCTGTGGGGTGGGAGAGGGCACAGGGGGTATAGCTGTGGGGTGGGAGAGGGTGCAGGGGGTATAGCTGTGGGGTGGGAGAGGGTGCAGGGGGTATAGCGGTGGGGGTGGGAGAGGGCGCAGGGGGTATAGCTGTGGGGTGGGAGAGGGCGCAGGGGGTATAGCTGTGGGGTGGGAGAGGGTGCAGGGGGTATAGCTGTGGGGGTGTGATTTAGTGCAGGGGGTATAGCTGTGGGTGGGAGAGGGCGCAGGGGGTATAGCTGTGGGGTGGGAGAGGGTGCAGGGGGTATAGCTGTGGGGTGGGAGAGGGTGCAGGGGGTATAGCTGTGGGGGTGTGATTTAGTGCAGGGGGTATAGCTGTGGGGTGGGAGAGGGCACAGGGGGTATAGCTGTGGGGTGGGAGAGGGTGCAGGGGGTATAGCTGTGGGGTGGGAGAGGGTGCAGGGGGTATAGCGGTGGGGGTGGGAGAGGGCGCAGGGGGTATAGCTGTGGGGTGGGAGAGGGCGCAGGGGGTATAGCTGTGGGGTGGGAGAGGGCGCAGGTAAGAGAGGAGTTCCTGTGAGCGGAGAAGGGAGGAGAGATGGAGATATGGGAATTACACATATAATGGGAGAAAGGAACGTGGGGAGCTCGGAGCAAATATATAACTGTGCGAGAAATGCCAGTCCTGTTTTACACACAGCTATCTCTCACTCAGCCCCATCCTGTTATACACACAGCTATCTCTCACTCAGCCCCATCCTGTTATACACACAGCTATCTCTCACTCACCCCCATCCTGTTATACACACAGCTATCTCTCACTCACCCCCATCCTGTTATACACACAGCTATCTCTCACTCACCCCCATCCTGTTATACACACAGCTATCTCTCACTCACCCCCATCCTGTTATACACACAGCTATCTCTCACTCACCCCCATCCTGTTATACACACAGCTATCTGTCACTCACCCCCATCCTGTTATACACACAGCTATCTGTCACTCACCCCCATCCTGTTATACACACAGCTATCTGTCACTCACCCCCATCCTGTTATACACACAGCTATCTGTCAATCACCCCCATCCTGTTATACACACAGCTATCTGTCACTCACCCCCATCATGTTATACACACAGCTATCTGTCACTCACCCCCATCCTGTTATACACACAGCTATCTGTCAATCACCCCCATCCTGTTATACACACAGCTATCTGTCACTCACCCCCATCATGTTATACACACAGCTATCTGTCACTCACCCCCATCCTGTTATACACACAGCTATCTGTCACTCACCCCCATCCTTTAATACACACAGCTATCTGTCACTCGGCCCCTCTCACGGTGACACGCACGGCTATCTGTCACTCGGCCCCTCTCACGGTAACACGCACGGCTATCTGTCACTCGGCCCCTCTCACGGTGACGCGCACGGCTATCTGTCACTCGGCCCCTCTCACGGTGACACGCACGGCTATCTGTCACTCGGCCCCTGTCACGGTGACACGCACGGCTATCTGTCACTCGGCCCCTCTCACGGTGACACGCACGGCTATCTGTCACTCGGCCCCTCTCACGGTGACACGCACGGCTATCTGTCACTCGGCCCCTCTCACGGTGACACGCACGGCTATCTGTCACTCGGCCCCTCTCACGGTGACATGCACGGCTATCTGTCACTCGGCCCCTCTCACGGTGACACACACGGCTATCTGTCACTCGGCCCCTCTCACGGTGACGCGCACGGCTATCTGTCACTCGGCCCCTCTCACGGTGACACACACGGCTATCTGTCACTCGGCCCCTCTCACGGTGACACACACGGCTATCTGTCACTCGGCCCCTCTCACGGTGACACACACAGCTATCTGTCACTCGGCCCCTCTCACGGTGACACGCACGGCTATCTGTCACTCGGCCCCTCTCACGGTGACACGCACGGCTATCTGTCACTTGGCCCCTCTCACGGTGACACACACGGCTATCTGTCACTCGGCCCCTCTCACGGTGACACGCACGGCTATCTGTCACTCGGCCCCTCTCACGGTGACACGCACGGCTATCTGTCACTCGGCCCCTCTCACGGTGACGCGCACGGCTATCTGTCACTCGGCCCCTCTCACGGTGACGCGCACGGCTATCTGTCCCTCGGCCCCTCTCACGGTGACACGCACGGCTATCTGTCACTCGGCCTCTCTCACGGTGACACGCACGGCTATCTGTCACTCGCCCCCTCTCACGGTGACACGCACGGCTATCTGTCACTCGGCCCCTCTCACGGTGACACGCACGGCTATCTGTCACTCGGCCCCTCTCACGGTGACACGCACGGCTATCTGTCACTCGGCCCCTCTCACGGTGACACGCACGGCTATCTGTCACTCTGCCCCTCTCACGGTGACACACACGGCTATCTGTCACTCGGCCCCTCTCACGGTGACACGCACGGCTATCTGTCACTCGGCCCCTCTCACGGTGACACGCACGGCTATCTGTCACTCTGCCCCTCTCACGGTGACACACACGGCTATCTGTCACTCGGCCCCTCTCACGGTGACACGCACGGCTATCTGTCACTCGGCCCCTCTCACGGTGACACACACGGCTATCTGTCACTCGGCCCCTCTCACGGTGACACACACGGCTATCTGTCACTCGGCCCCTGTCACGGTGACGCGCACGGCTATCTGTCACTCGGCCCCTCTCACGGTGACGCGCACGGCTATCTGTCCCTCGGCCCCTCTCACGGTGACACGCACGGCTATCTGTCACTCGGCCTCTCTCACGGTGACACGCACGGCTATCTGTCACTCGCCCCCTCTCATGGTGACACGCACGGCTATCTGTCACTCGGCCCCTCTCACGGTGACACGCACGGCTATCTGTCACTCTGCCCCTCTCACGGTGACACGCACGGCTATCTGTCACTCGGCCCCTCTCACGGTGACGCGCACGGCTATCTGTCACTCGGCCCCTCTCACGGTGACACGCACGGCTATCTGTCACTCGGCCCCTCTCACAGTGACACGCACGGCTATCTGTCACTCGGCCCCTCTCACGGTGACACGCGCGGCTATCTGTCACTCGGCCCCTCTCACGGTGACACGCACGGCTATCTGTCACTCTGCCCCTCTCACGGTGACACGCACGGCTATCTGTCACTCTGCCCCTCTCACGGTGACACGCACGGCTATCTGTCACTCGGCCCCTCTCACGGTGACACTCACGGCTGTCTGTCACTCGGCCCCTCTCACGGTGACACGCACGGCTATCTGTCACTCGGCCCCTCTCACGGTGACACGCACGGCTATCTGTCACTCGGCTCCTCTCACGCTGACACGCACGGCTATCTGTCACTCGGCCCCTCTCACGGTGACACGCACGGCTATCTGTCACTCGGCCCCTCTCACGGTGACACGCACGGCTATCTGTCACTCGGCCCCTCTCACGGTGACGCGCACGGCTATCTGTCACTCGGCCCCTCTCACGGTGACACGCACGGCTATCTGTCACTCGGCCCCTCTCACGGTGACACGCACGGCTATCTGTCACTCGGCCCCTGTCACGGTGACACGCACGGCTATCTGTCACTCGGCCCCTCTCACGGTGACACGCACGGCTATCTGTCACTCGGTCCCTCTCACGGTGACACGCACGGCTATCTGTCACTCGGCCCCTCTCACGGTGACACGCACGGCTATCTGTCACTCGGCCCCTGTCACGGTGACACGCACGGCTATCTGTCACTCGGCCCCTCTCACGGTGACACGCACGGCTATCTGTCACTCGGCCCCTCTCACGGTGACACGCACGGCTATCTGTCACTCGGCCCCTCTCACGGTGACACGCACGGCTATCTGTCACTCTGCCCCTCTCACGGTGACACGCACGGCTATCTGTCACTCGGCCCCTCTCACGGTGACACGCACGGCTATCTGTCACTCGGCCCCTCTCACGGTGACGCGCACGGCTATCTGTCACTCGGCCCCTCTCACGGTGACACGCACGGCTATCTGTCACTCTGCCCCTCTCACGGTGACACGCACGGCTATCTGTCACTCGGCCCCTCTCAGGGTGACACGCACGGCTATCTGTCACTCGGCCCCTCTCACGGTGACACGCACGGCTATCTGTCACTCGGCCCCTCTCACGGTGACACGCACGGCTATCTGTCACTCGGCCCCTCTCACGGTGACACGCACGGCTATCTGTCACTCTGCCCCTCTCACGGTGACACGCACGGCTATCTGTCACTCGGCCCCTGTCACGGTGACACGCACGGCTGTCTGTCACTCGGCCCCTCTCACGGTGACACGCACGGCTATCTGTCACTCGGCCCCTCTCACGGTGACACGCGCGGCTATCTGTCACTCGGCCCCTCTCACGGTGACACGCGCGGCTATCTGTCACTCGGCCCCTCTCACGGTGACACGCGCGGCTATCACTTCCTGGTTACACATAGCCCTAGAGGTTCCGGCCTCTGTAGCCGCCCTTACTCCTGAGCTGCCCGGTCCTACACGTCCCAGACTCCAATCCCATTAAAAGGATTGTGAGCGCCCCTCGTTAGGACAGGGCTCCTGGGGTTTAATTACCCTCTGCTAACGAGTCCTGACGTGATCTCGTCAGCCTCCCTCTTAATCTCACAGCCCCGGTAATTGGGCTGAAGCTGCGCCTGCGACAGCTGCTCAGTGAGGGATAATACCGCCGGCAACGGGTCTCAGGGGACGGCAGCGCCGCACGGGGGGGGGGGAGGGGGGATGCCGCAAGGGGGGGCCGCCGCCGTACTGTGAGATTCCTAACTCCCTATACTGGGTGCTGGGTGGGTGCAGGCTGGATGTGGGTGTAACTACGTATATACATTGGCAGGGCTCAGTATCTCAGGCCTGTGCAGGGTGCTGGGTGGGTGCAGGCTGGGTGTGGGTGTAACTACGTATATACATTGGCAGGGCTCAGTATCTCAGGCCTGTGCAGGGTGCTGGGTGGGTGCAGGATGAGTGTGGGTGTAACTACGTATATACATTGGCAGTGCTCAGTATCTCAGGCCTGTGCAGGGTGCTGGGTGGGTGAAGGGTGCTGGGTGGGTGCAGGCTGGGTGGGTGCAGGCTGGGTGGGTGCAGGCTGGGTGTGAGTGTAACTACGTATATACATTGGCAGTGCTCAGTATCTCAGGCCTGTGCAGGGTGCTGGGTGGGTGCAAGCTGGGTGTGGGTGTAACTACGTATATACATTGGCAGTGCTCAGTATCTCAGGCCTGTGCAGGGTGCTGGCTGGGTGTGGGTGTAACTACGTATATACAGTGGCAGGGCTCAGTATCTCAGGCCTTTGCAGGGTGCTGGGTGGGTGCAGGCTGGGTGTGGGTGTAACTATGTATATACATTGGCAGGGCTCAGTATCTCAGGCCTTTGCAGGGTGCTGGGTGGGTGCAGGCTGGGCGTGGGTGTAACTATGTATATACATTGGCAGGGCTCAGTATCTCAGGCCTGTGCAGGGTGCTGGGTGGGTGCAGGATGAGTGTGGGTGTAACTACGTATATACATTGGCAGTGCTCAGTATCTCAGGCCTTTGCAGGGTGCTGGGTGGGTGCAGGCTGGGTGTGGGTCTAACTACGTATATACATTGGCAGGGCTCAGTATCTCCGGTCTCTGCAGGGTGCTGGGTGGGTGCAGGCTGGGTGTGGGTGTAACTACGTATATACATTGGCAGGGCTCAGTATCTCAGGCCTGTGCAGGGTGCTGGGTGGGTGCAGGCTGGGCGTGGGTGTAACTACGTATATACATTGGCAGGGCTCAGTATCTCAGGCCTGTGCAGGGTGCTGGGTGGGTGCAGGCTGAGTGTGGGTGTAACTACGTATATACATTGGCAGTGCTCAGTATCTCAGGCCTGCGCAGGGTGCTGGGTGGGTGCAGGCTGGGTGTGGGTGTAACTATGTATATACATTGGCAGTGCTCAGTATCTCAGGCCTGTGCAGGGTGCTGGGTGGGTGCAGGCTGAGTGTGGGTGTAACTACGTATATACATTGGCAGTGCTCAGTATCTCAGGCCTGCGCAGGGTGCTGGGTGGGTGCAGGCTGGGTGTGGGTGTAACTATGTATATACATTGGCAGTGCTCAGTATCTCAGGCCTGTGCAGGGTGCAGGGTGGGTGCAGGCTGGGTGTGGGTGTAACTACGTATATACATTGGCAGTGCTCAGTCTCTCAGGCCTGTGCAGGGTGCTGGGTGGGTGCAGGGTGCTGGGTGGGTGCAGGCTGGGTGTGGGTGTAACTACGTATATACATTGGCAGGGCTCAGTATCTCAGGCCTGTGCAGGGTGCTGGGTGGGTGCAGGCTGGGAGAGGGTGTAACTATGTATTTACATTGGCAGGGCTCAGTATCTCAGGCCTGTGCAGGGTGCTGGGTGGGTGCAGGCTGGGTGTGGGTGTAACTACGTATATACATTGGCAGTGCTCAGTATCTCAGGCCTGCGCAGGGTGCTGGGTGGGTGCAGGCTGGGTGTGGGTGTAACTATGTATATACATTGGCAGTGCTCAGTATCTCAGGCCTGTGCAGGGTGCAGGGTGGGTGCAGGCTGGGTGTGGGTGTAACTACGTATATACATTGGCAGTGCTCAGTCTCTCAGGCCTGTGCAGGGTGCTGGGTGGGTGCAGGGTGCTGGGTGGGTGCAGGCTGGGTGTGGGTGTAACTACGTATATACATTGGCAGGGCTCAGTATCTCAGGCCTGTGCAGGGTGCTGGGTGGGTGCAGGCTGGGTGTGGGTGTAACTACGTATATACATTGGCAGGGCTCAGTATCTCAGGCCTGTGCAGGGTGCTGGGTGGGTGCAGGCTGGGCGAGGGTGTAACTATGTATTTACATTGGCAGGGCTCAGTATCTCAGGCCTGTGCAGGGTGCTGGGTGGGTGCAGGCTGGGTGTGGGTGTAACTACGTATATACATTGGCAGTGCTCAGTATCTCAGGCCTGTGCAGGGTGCTGGGTGGGTGCAGGCTGGGTGTGAGTGTAACTACGTATATACATTGGCAGTGCTCAGTATCTCAGGCCTGTGCAGGGTGCTGGGTGGGTGCAGGCTGGGTGTGGGTGTAACTACGTATATACATTGGCAGTGCTCAGTATCTCAGGCCTGTGCAGGGTGCTGGGTGGGTGCAGGCTGTGCGTGGGTGTAACTACGTATATACATTGGCAGTGCTCCGTATCTCAGGCCTGTGCTGGGTGGGTGCAGGCTGGGTGTGGGTGTAACTACGTATATACAGTGGCAGTGCTCAGTATCTCAGGCCTGTGCAGGGTGCTGGGTGGGTGCAGGCTGGGTGTGGGTGTAACTATGTATATACAGTGGCAGGGCTCCGTATCTCAGGCCTGTGCAGGGTGTTGGGTGGGTGCAGGCTGTGCGTGGGTGTAACTATGTATATACATTGGCAGGGCTCAGTATCTCAGGCCTGTGCTGGGTGTTGGGTGGGTGCAGGCTGTGCGTGGGTGTAACTATGTATATACATTGGCAGGGCTCAGTATCTCAGGCCTGTGCTGGGTGCTGGGTGGGTGCAGGCTGGGTGTGGGTGTAACTACGTATATACATTGGCAGGGCTCAGTATCTCAGGCCTGTGCAGGGTGCTGGGTGGGTGCAGGCTGGGTGTGGGTGTAACTACGTATATACATTGGCAGGGCTCAGTATCTCAGGCCTGTGCAGGGTGCTGGGTGGGTGCAGGCTGGGAGTGGGTGTAACTACGTATATACATTGGCAGGGCTCAGTATCTCAGGCCTGTGCAGGGTGCTGGGTGGGTGCAGGCTGGGCGTGGGTGTAACTACGTATATACATTGACAGTGCTCAGTATCTCAGGCCTGTGCAGGGTGCTGGGTGGGTGCAGGCTGGGTGTGAGTGTAACTACGTATATACATTGGCAGGGCTCAGTATCTCAGGCCTGTGCAGGGTGCTGGGTGGGTGCAGGCTGGGCGTGGGTGTAACTACGTATATACATTGCCAGTGCTCAGTATCTCAGGCCTGTGCAGGGTGCTGGGTGGGTGCAGGCTGGGCGTGGGTGTAACTACGTATATACATTGGCAGGGCTCAGTATCTCAGGCCTGTGCAGGGTGCTGGGTGGGTGCAGGCTGGGCGTGGGTGTAACTACGTATATACATTGGCAGGGCTCAGTATCTCAGGCCTTTGCAGGGTGCTGGGTGGGTGCAGGCTGGGTGGGTGCAGGCTGGGTGGGTGCAGGGTGCTGGGTGGGTGCAGGCTGGGCGTGGGTGTAACTATGTATATACATTGGCAGTGCTCAGTATCTCAGGCCTGTGCAGGGTGCTGGGTGGGTGCAGGCTGGGTGGGTGCAGGCTGGGTGTGGGTGTAACTACGTATATATACAGTGGCAGGGCTCAGTATCTCAGGCCTTTGCAGGGTGCTGGGTGGGTGCAGGCTGGGTGGGTGCAGGCTGGGTGGGTGCAGGGTGCTGGGTGGGTGCAGGCTGGGTGTGGGTGTAACTACGTATATACATTGGCAGGGCTCAGTATCTCAGGCCTTTGCAGGGTGCTGGGTGGGTGCAGGCTGGGTGGGTGCAGGCTGGGTGGGTGCAGGCTGGGCGTGGGTGTAACTATGTATATACATTGGCAGTGCTCAGTATCTCAGGCCTGTGCAGGGTGCTGGGTGGGTGCAGGCTGGGTGTGAGTGTAACTACGTATATACATTGGCAGGGCTCAGTATCTCAGGCCTTTGCAGGGTGCTGGGTGGGTGCAGGCTGGGCGTGGGTGTAACTACGTATATACATTATCAGGGCTCAGTATCTCAGGCCTTTGCAGGGTGCTGGGTGGGTGCAGGCTGGGCGTGGGTGTAACTACGTATATACATTGGCAGGGCTCAGTATCTCAGGCCTGTGCAGGGTGCTGGGTGGGTGCTGGCTGGGCGTGGGTGTAACTATGTATATACATTGGCAGGGCTCAGTATCTCAGGTCTGTGCAGGGTGCTGGGTGGGTGCTGGGTGGATGTGGGTGTAACTACATATATACATTGGCAGGGCTCAGTATCTCAGGCCTGTGCAGGGTGCTGGGTGGGTGCAGGCTGGGCGTGGGTGTAACTACGTATATACATTGGCAGGGCTCAGTATCTCAGGCCTGTGCAGGGTACTGGGTGGGTGCAGGCTGGGTGGGTGCAGGCTGGTTGTGGGTGTTACTACGTATATACATTGGCAGGGCTCAGTATCTCAGGCCTTTGCAGGGTGCTGGGTGGGTGCAGGCTGGGCGTGGGTGTAACTACGTATATACATTGGCAGGGCTCAGTATCTCAGGCCTGTGCAGGGTGCTGGGTGGGTGCTGGCTGGGCGTGGGTGTAACTATGTATATACATTGGCAGGGCTCAGTATCTCAGGTCTGTGCAGGGTGCTGGGTGGGTGCTGGGTGGATGTGGGTGTAACTACATATATACATTGGCAGGGCTCAGTATCTCAGGCCTGTGCAGGGTGCTGGGTGGGTGCAGGCTGGGCGTGGGTGTAACTACGTATATACATTGGCAGGGCTCAGTATCTCAGGCCTGTGCAGGGTACTGGGTGGGTGCAGGCTGGGTGGGTGCAGGCTGGTTGTGGGTGTTACTACGTATATACATTGGCAGGGCTCAGTATCTCAGGCCTTTGCAGGGTGCTGGGTGGGTGCAGGCTGGGCGTGGGTGTAACTATGTATTGTGGCAGGAAGGCCCCACAGCAAATGGGCACACGGTCCCTTTAAGAAACAAACAATGAAATAAAACCCTACTCCCTTTGGGAGACTTACTAATCACTCCAGCCCTTTCTACCTGGCTGGCAAGCTAAGCCAGTTACCAGCCCTAAAACATACAATACTATGCAAACGTATGTACTTGTATACAGGGGTAGGTAGGTATACTGATGGATATGTATATACAGGGGTAGGTAGACTGATGGATATGTATATACAGGGGTAGGTAGACTGATAGATATGTATATACAGGGGTAGTTAGGTATACTGATAGATATGTATATACAGGGGTAGGTAGGTATACTGATGGCTATGTAAATACAGGGGTAGGTAGAATGATGGATATGTATATACAGGGGTAGGTAGACTGATAGATATGTACATACAGGGGTAGGTAGACTGATGGATATGTATATACAGGGGTAGGTAGGTATACTGATGGATATGTATATACAGGGGTAGGTAGGTATACTGATGGATATGTATATACAGGGGTAGGTAGGTATACTAATGGATATGTATATACAGGGGTAGTTAGGTATACTGATAGATTTGTATATACAGGGGTAGGTAGGTATACTGATAGATATGTATATACAGGGATAGGTAGACTGATAGATATGTATATACAGGGGTAGGTAGACTGATAGATATGTATATACAGGGGTAGGTAGGTATACTAATGGATATGTATATACAGGGGTAGGTATACTGATGGATATGTATATACAGGGGTAGGTATACTAATGGAAATGTATATACAGGGGTAGGTATACTGATAGATATGTATATACAGGGGTAGGTAGACTGATGGATATGTATATACAGGGGTAGGTAGACTGATGGATATGTATATACAGGGGTAGGTAGGTAGACTGATGGATATGTATATACAGGGGTAGGTAGGTATACTTATAGATATGTATATACAGGGGTAGGTAGGTATACTGATGGATATGTCTATACAGGGGTAGGTAGGTATACTATATGTATATACAGGGGTAGGTAGACTGATGGATATGTATATACAGGGGTAGGTTTCCTCGCGGTGAGGAGGCCGTTATTCCCTCGCGGCGAGGAGGCCGTTATTCCCTCGCGGAGAGGAGGCCGTTATTCCCTCCCGGAGAGGAGGCCGTTATTCCCTCGCGGAGAGGAGGCCGTTATTCCCTCGCGGCGAGGAGGCCGTTATTCCCTCGCGGCGAGGAGGCCGTTATTCCCTCGCGGCGAGGAGGCCGTTATTCCCTCGCGGCGAGGAGGCCGTTATTCCCTCCCGGAGAGGAGACTGTTATTCCCTCGCGGTGAGGAGGCCGTTATTCCCTCGCGGTGAGGAGGCCGTTATTCCCTCACGGTGAGGAGACCGTTATTCCCTCGCGGCGAGGAGGCCGTTATTCCCTCGCGGCGAGGAGGCCGTTATTCCCTCGCGGCGAGGAGGCCGTTATTCCCTCGCGGAGAGGAGACCGTTATTCCCTCGCGGCGAGGAGACCGTTATTCCCTCGCGGCGAGGAGGCCGTTATTCCCTCGCGGCGAGGAGGCCGTTATTCCCTCGCGGCGAGGAGGCCGTTATTCCCTCGCGGCGAGGAGGCCGTTATTCCCTCGCGGTGAGGAGGCCGTTATTCCCTCGCGGCGAGGAGACCGTTATTCCCTCGCGGCGAGGAGGCCGTTATTCCCTCGCGGCGAGGAGGCCGTTATTCCCTCGCGGCGAGGAGGCCGTTATTCCCTCGCGGAGAGGAGGCCGTTATTCCCTCGCGGAGAGGAGACCGTTATTCCCTCGCGGAGAGGAGACCGTTATTCCCTCGCGGCGAGGAGGCCGTTATTCCCTCGCGGAGAGGAGGCCGTTATTCCCTCGCGGTGAGGAGGCCGTTATTCCCTCGCGGTGAGGAGGCCGTTATTCCCTCGCGGTGAGGAGGCCGTTATTCCCTCGCGGAGAGGAGTCCGTTATTCCCTCGCGGTGAGGAGGCCGTTATTCCCTCGCGGTGAGGAGGCCGTTATTCCCTCGCGGTGAGGAGGCCGTTATTCCCTCGCGGGGAGGAGGCCGTTATTCCCTCGCGGTGAGGAGGCCGTTATTCCCTCGCGGTGAGGAGGCCGTTATTCCCTCGCGGGGAGGAGGCCGTTATTCCCTCGCGGTGAGGAGGCCGTTATTCCCTCGCGGAGAGGAGGCCGTTATTCCCTCGCGGTGAGGAGGCCGTTATTACCTCGCGGTGAGGAGGCCGTTATTCCCTCGCGGTGAGGAGGCCGTTATTCCCTCCCGGAGAGGAGGCCGTTATTCCCTCGCGGAGAGGAGGCCGTTATTCCCTCGCGGGGAGGAGGCCGTTATTCCCTCGCGGAGAGGAGGCCGTTATTCCCTCGCGGTGAGGAGACCGTTATTCCCTCGCGGGGAGGAGGCCGTTATTCCCTCGCGGTGAGGAGACCGTTATTCCCTCGCGGTGAGGAGGCCGTTATTCCCTCGCGGCGAGGAGACCGTTATTCCCTCGCGGGGAGGAGACCGTTATTCCCTCGCGGGGAGGAGACCGTTATTCCCTCGCGGTGAGGAGACCGTTATTCCCTCGCGGTGAGGAGGCCGTTATTCCCTCGCGGTGAGGAGACCGTTATTCCCTCGCGGTGAGGAGACCGTTATTCCCTCGCGGAGAGGAGGCCGTTATTCCCTCGCGGTGAGGAGACCGTTATTCCCTCGCGGTGAGGAGACCGTTATTCCCTCGCGGTGAGGAGGCCGTTATTCCCTCGCGGCGAGGAGACCGTTATTCCCTCGCGGAGAGGAGGCCGTTATTCCCTCGCGGTGAGGAGGCCGTTATTCCCTCGCGGTGAGGAGGCCGTTATTCCCTCGCGGGGAGGAGGCCGTTATTCCCTCGCGGCGAGAAGGCCGTTATTCCCTCGCGGCGAGGAGGCCGTTATTCCCTCGCGGTGAGGAGGCCGTTATTCCCTCGCGGTGAGGAGGCCGTTATTCCCTCGCGGTGAGGAGGCCGTTATTCCCTCGCGGGGAGGAGGCCGTTATTCCCTCGCGGCGAGGAGGCCGTTATTCCCTTGCGGCGAGGAGGCCGTTATTCCCTCGCGGCGAGGAGGCCGTTATTCCCTCGCGGGGAGGAGACCGTTATTCCCTCGCGGTGAGGAGACCGTTATTCCCTCGCGGAGAGGAGGCCGTTATTCCCTCGCGGCGAGGAGACCGTTATTCCCTCGCGGTGAGGAGGCCGTTATTCCCTCGCGGTGAGCGGGCCGTTATTCCCTCGCGGAGAGGAGACCGTTATTCCCTCGCGGTGAGGAGACCGTTATTCCCTCGCGGTGAGGAGACTGTTATTCCCTCGCGGAGAGGAGGCCGTTATTCCCTCGCGGAGAGGAGGCCGTTATTCCCTCGCGGCGAGGAGACCGTTATTCCCTCGCGGAGAGGAGACCGTTATTCCCTCGCGGTGAGGAGGCCGTTATTCCCTCGCGGAGAGGAGGCCGTTATTCCCTCGCGGTGAGGAGGCCGTTATTCCCTCGCGGCGAGGAGGCCGTTATTCCCTCGCGGTGAGGAGGCCGTTATTCCCTCGCGGTGAGGAGGCCGTTATTCCCTCGCGGTGAGGAGGCCGTTATTCCCTCGCGGCGAGGAGGCCGTTATTCCCTCGCGGTGAGGAGGCTGTTATTCCCTCGCGGCGAGGAGGCCGTTATTCCCTCGCGGTGAGGAGGCCGTTATTCCCTCGCGGCGAGGAGGCCGTTATTCCCTCGTGGAGAGGAGACCGTTATTCCCTCGCGGTGAGGAGCCCGTTATTCCCTCGCGGTGAGGAGGCCGTTATTCCCTCCCGGAGAGGAGGCCGTTATTCCCTCGCGGCGAGGAGGCCGTTATTCCCTCGCGGTGAGGAGGCCGTTATTCCCTCGCGGTGAGGAGGCCGTTATTCCCTCGCGGTGAGGAGGCCGTTATTCCCTCGCGGTGAGGAGGCCGTTATTCCCTCGCGGGGAGGAGGCCGTTATTCCCTCGCGGCGAGGAGGCCGTTATTCCCTCGCGGGGAGGAGACCGTTATTCCCTCGCGGTGAGGAGGCCGTTATTCCCTCGCGGCGAGGAGGCCGTTATTCCCTCGCGGAGAGGAGACCGTTATTCCCTCGCGGCGAGGAGGCCGTTATTCCCTCGCAGAGAGGAGACCGTTATTCCCTCGCGGTGAGGAGGCCGTTATTCCCTCGCGGTGAGCGGGCCGTTATTCCCTCGCGGAGAGGAGACCGTTATTCCCTCGCGGTGAGGAGACCGTTATTCCCTCGCGGTGAGGAGACTGTTATTCCCTCGCTGTGAGGAGACCGTTATTCCCTCGCGGTGAGGAGGCCGTTATTCCCTCGCGGGGAGGAGACCGTTATTCCCTCGCGGTGAGGAGACCGTTATTCCCTCGCGGTGAGGAGGCCGTTATTCCCTCGCGGTGAGGAGACCGTTATTCCCTCGCGGTGAGGAGACCGTTATTCCCTCGCGGAGAGGAGGCCGTTATTCCCTCGCGGTGAGGAGACCGTTATTCCCTCGCGGTGAGGAGACCATTATTCCCTCGCGGTGAGGAGGCCGTTATTCCCTCGCGGCGAGGAGACCGTTATTCCCTCGCGGAGAGGAGGCCGTTATTCCCTCGCGGTGAGGAGGCCGTTATTCCCTCGCGGTGAGGAGGCCGTTATTCCCTCGCGGGGAGGAGGCCGTTATTCCCTCGCGGCGAGAAGGCCGTTATTCCCTCGCGGCGAGGAGGCCGTTATTCCCTCGCGGTGAGGAGGCCGTTATTCCCTCGCGGTGAGGAGGCCGTTATTCCCTCGCGGTGAGGAGGCCGTTATTCCCTCGCGGGGAGGAGGCCGTTATTCCCTCGCGGCGAGGAGGCCGTTATTCCCTCGCGGCGAGGAGGCCGTTATTCCCTCGCGGCGAGGAGGCCGTTATTCCCTCGCGGGGAGGAGACCGTTATTCCCTCGCGGTGAGGAGACCGTTATTCCCTCGCGGAGAGGAGGCCGTTATTCCCTCGCGGCGAGGAGACCGTTATTCCCTCGCGGTGAGGAGGCCGTTATTCCCTCGCGGTGAGCGGGCCGTTATTCCCTCGCGGAGAGGAGACCGTTATTCCCTCGCGGTGAGGAGACCGTTATTCCCTCGCGGTGAGGAGACTGTTATTCCCTCGCGGAGAGGAGGCCGTTATTCCCTCGCGGTGAGGAGGCCGTTATTCCCTCGCGGCGAGGAGACCGTTATTCCCTCGCGGAGAGGAGACCGTTATTCCCTCGCGGTGAGGAGGCCGTTATTCCCTCGCGGAGAGGAGGCCCTTATTCCCTCGCGGTGAGGAGGCCGTTATTCCCTCGCGGCGAGGAGGCCGTTATTCCCTCGCGGTGAGGAGGCCGTTATTCCCTCGCGGTGAGGAGGTCGTTATTCCCTCGCGGTGAGGAGGCCGTTATTCCCTCGCGGCGAGGAGGCCGTTATTCCCTCGCGGTGAGGAGGCTGTTATTCCCTCGCGGCGAGGAGGCCGTTATTCCCTCGCGGTGAGGAGGCCGTTATTCCCTCGCGGCGAGGAGGCCGTTATTTCCTCGTGGAGAGGAGACCGTTATTCCCTCGCGGTGAGGAGCCCGTTATTCCCTCGCGGTGAGGAGGCCGTTATTCCCTCCCGGAGAGGAGGCCGTTATTCCCTCGCGGTGAGGAGGCCGTTATTCCCTCGCGGTGAGGAGGCCGTTATTCCCTCGCGGTGAGGAGGCCGTTATTCCCTCGCGGTGAGGAGGCCGTTATTCCCTCGCGGAGAGGAGGCCGTTATTCCCTCGCGGGGAGGAGGCCGTTATTCCCTCGCGGAGAGGAGGCCGTTATTCCCTCGCGGTGAGGAGACCGTTATTCCCTCGCGGGGAGGAGGCCGTTATTCCCTCGCGGTGAGGAGACCGTTATTCCCTCGCGGTGAGGAGGCCGTTATTCCCTCGCGGCGAGGAGACCGTTATTCCCTCGCGGGGAGGAGACCGTTATTCCCTCGCGGGGAGGAGACCGTTATTCCCTCGCGGTGAGGAGACCGTTATTCCCTCGCGGTGAGGAGGCCGTTATTCCCTCGCGGTGAGGAGACCGTTATTCCCTCGCGGTGAGGAGACCGTTATTCCCTCGCGGAGAGGAGGCCGTTATTCCCTCGCGGTGAGGAGACCGTTATTCCCTCGCGGTGAGGAGACCGTTATTCCCTCGCGGTGAGGAGGCCGTTATTCCCTCGCGGCGAGGAGACCGTTATTCCCTCGCGGAGAGGAGGCCGTTATTCCCTCGCGGTGAGGAGGCCGTTATTCCCTCGCGGTGAGGAGGCCGTTATTCCCTCGCGGGGAGGAGGCCGTTATTCCCTCGCGGCGAGAAGGCCGTTATTCCCTCGCGGCGAGGAGGCCGTTATTCCCTCGCGGTGAGGAGGCCGTTATTCCCTCGCGGTGAGGAGGCCGTTATTCCCTCGCGGTGAGGAGGCCGTTATTCCCTCGCGGGGAGGAGGCCGTTATTCCCTCGCGGCGAGGAGGCCGTTATTCCCTTGCGGCGAGGAGGCCGTTATTCCCTCGCGGCGAGGAGGCCGTTATTCCCTCGCGGGGAGGAGACCGTTATTCCCTCGCGGTGAGGAGACCGTTATTCCCTCGCGGAGAGGAGGCCGTTATTCCCTCGCGGCGAGGAGACCGTTATTCCCTCGCGGTGAGGAGGCCGTTATTCCCTCGCGGTGAGCGGGCCGTTATTCCCTCGCGGAGAGGAGACCGTTATTCCCTCGCGGTGAGGAGACCGTTATTCCCTCGCGGTGAGGAGACTGTTATTCCCTCGCGGAGAGGAGGCCGTTATTCCCTCGCGGAGAGGAGGCCGTTATTCCCTCGCGGCGAGGAGACCGTTATTCCCTCGCGGAGAGGAGACCGTTATTCCCTCGCGGTGAGGAGGCCGTTATTCCCTCGCGGAGAGGAGGCCGTTATTCCCTCGCGGTGAGGAGGCCGTTATTCCCTCGCGGCGAGGAGGCCGTTATTCCCTCGCGGTGAGGAGGCCGTTATTCCCTCGCGGTGAGGAGGCCGTTATTCCCTCGCGGTGAGGAGGCCGTTATTCCCTCGCGGCGAGGAGGCCGTTATTCCCTCGCGGTGAGGAGGCTGTTATTCCCTCGCGGCGAGGAGGCCGTTATTCCCTCGCGGTGAGGAGGCCGTTATTCCCTCGCGGCGAGGAGGCCGTTATTCCCTCGTGGAGAGGAGACCGTTATTCCCTCGCGGTGAGGAGCCCGTTATTCCCTCGCGGTGAGGAGGCCGTTATTCCCTCCCGGAGAGGAGGCCGTTATTCCCTCGCGGCGAGGAGGCCGTTATTCCCTCGCGGTGAGGAGGCCGTTATTCCCTCGCGGTGAGGAGGCCGTTATTCCCTCGCGGTGAGGAGGCCGTTATTCCCTCGCGGTGAGGAGGCCGTTATTCCCTCGCGGGGAGGAGGCCGTTATTCCCTCGCGGCGAGGAGGCCGTTATTCCCTCGCGGGGAGGAGACCGTTATTCCCTCGCGGTGAGGAGGCCGTTATTCCCTCGCGGCGAGGAGGCCGTTATTCCCTCGCGGAGAGGAGACCGTTATTCCCTCGCGGCGAGGAGGCCGTTATTCCCTCGCAGAGAGGAGACCGTTATTCCCTCGCGGTGAGGAGGCCGTTATTCCCTCGCGGTGAGCGGGCCGTTATTCCCTCGCGGAGAGGAGACCGTTATTCCCTCGCGGTGAGGAGACCGTTATTCCCTCGCGGTGAGGAGACTGTTATTCCCTCGCTGTGAGGAGACCGTTATTCCCTCGCGGTGAGGAGGCCGTTATTCCCTCGCGGGGAGGAGACCGTTATTCCCTCGCGGTGAGGAGACCGTTATTCCCTCGCGGTGAGGAGGCCGTTATTCCCTCGCGGTGAGGAGACCGTTATTCCCTCGCGGTGAGGAGACCGTTATTCCCTCGCGGAGAGGAGGCCGTTATTCCCTCGCGGTGAGGAGACCGTTATTCCCTCGCGGTGAGGAGACCATTATTCCCTCGCGGTGAGGAGGCCGTTATTCCCTCGCGGCGAGGAGACCGTTATTCCCTCGCGGAGAGGAGGCCGTTATTCCCTCGCGGTGAGGAGGCCGTTATTCCCTCGCGGTGAGGAGGCCGTTATTCCCTCGCGGGGAGGAGGCCGTTATTCCCTCGCGGCGAGAAGGCCGTTATTCCCTCGCGGCGAGGAGGCCGTTATTCCCTCGCGGTGAGGAGGCCGTTATTCCCTCGCGGTGAGGAGGCCGTTATTCCCTCGCGGTGAGGAGGCCGTTATTCCCTCGCGGGGAGGAGGCCGTTATTCCCTCGCGGCGAGGAGGCCGTTATTCCCTCGCGGCGAGGAGGCCGTTATTCCCTCGCGGCGAGGAGGCCGTTATTCCCTCGCGGGGAGGAGACCGTTATTCCCTCGCGGTGAGGAGACCGTTATTCCCTCGCGGAGAGGAGGCCGTTATTCCCTCGCGGCGAGGAGACCGTTATTCCCTCGCGGTGAGGAGGCCGTTATTCCCTCGCGGTGAGCGGGCCGTTATTCCCTCGCGGAGAGGAGACCGTTATTCCCTCGCGGTGAGGAGACCGTTATTCCCTCGCGGTGAGGAGACTGTTATTCCCTGGCGGAGAGGAGGCCGTTATTCCCTCGCGGTGAGGAGGCCGTTATTCCCTCGCGGCGAGGAGACCGTTATTCCCTCGCGGAGAGGAGACCGTTATTCCCTCGCGGTGAGGAGGCCGTTATTCCCTCGCGGAGAGGAGGCCCTTATTCCCTCGCGGTGAGGAGGCCGTTATTCCCTCGCGGCGAGGAGGCCGTTATTCCCTCGCGGTGAGGAGGCCGTTATTCCCTCGCGGTGAGGAGGTCGTTATTCCCTCGCGGTGAGGAGGCCGTTATTCCCTCGCGGCGAGGAGGCCGTTATTCCCTCGCGGTGAGGAGGCTGTTATTCCCTCGCGGCGAGGAGGCCGTTATTCCCTCGCGGTGAGGAGGCCGTTATTCCCTCGCGGCGAGGAGGCCGTTATTTCCTCGTGGAGAGGAGACCGTTATTCCCTCGCGGTGAGGAGCCCGTTATTCCCTCGCGGTGAGGAGGCCGTTATTCCCTCCCGGAGAGGAGGCCGTTATTCCCTCGCGGTGAGGAGGCCGTTATTCCCTCGCGGTGAGGAGGCCGTTATTCCCTCGCGGTGAGGAGGCCGTTATTCCCTCGCGGTGAGGAGGCCGTTATTCCCTCGCGGGGAGGAGGCCGTTATTCCCTCGCGGCGAGGAGGCCGTTATTCCCTCGCGGGGAGGAGACCGTTATTCCCTCGCGGTGAGGAGGCCGTTATTCCCTCGCGGCGAGGAGGCCGTTATTCCCTCGCGGAGAGGAGACCGTTATTCCCTCGCGGCGAGGAGGCCGTTATTCCCTCGCGGAGAGGAGACCGTTATTCCCTCGCGGTGAGGAGGCCGTTATTCCCTCGCGGTGAGGAGGCCGTTATTCCCTCGCGGTGAGGAGGCCGTTATTCCCTCGCGGCGAGGAGGCCGTTATTCCCTCGCGGTGAGGAGGCCGTTATTCCCTCGCGACGAGGAGACCGTTATTCCCTCGCGGAGAGGAGGCCGTTATTCCCTCGCGGTGAGGAGGCCGTTATTCCCTCGCGGTGAGGAGGCCGTTATTCCCTCGCGGGGAGGAGGCCGTTATTCCCTCGCGGTGAGAAGGCCGTTATTCCCTCGCGGCGAGGAGGCCGTTATTCCCTCGCGGTGAGGAGGCCGTTATTCCCTCGCGGTGAGGAGGCCGTTATTCCCTCGCGGTGAGGAGGCCGTTATTCCCTCGCGGGGAGGAGGCCGTTATTCCCTCGCAGCGAGGAGGCCGTTATTCCCTCGCGGCGAGGAGGCCGTTATTCCCTCGCGGCGAGGAGGCCGTTATTCCCTCGCGGGGAGGAGACCGTTATTCCCTCGCGGTGAGGAGACCGTTATTCCCTCGCGGAGAGGAGGCCGTTATTCCCTCGCGGCGAGGAGGCCGTTATTCCCTCGCGGAGAGGAGGCCGTTATTCCCTCGCGGGGAGGAGACCGTTATTCCCTCGCGGTGAGGAGGCCGTTATTCCCTCGCGGTGAGGAGACCGTTATTCCCTCGCGGGGAGGAGGCCGTTATTCCCTCGCGGAGAGGAGGCCGTTATTCCCTCGCGGCGAGGAGGCCGTTATTCCCTCGCGGAGAGGAGGCCGTTATTCCCTCGCGGAGAGGAGGCCGTTATTCCCTCGCGGAGAGGAGGCCGTTATTCCCTCGCGGGGAGGAGACCGTTATTCCCTCGCGGTGAGGAGGCCGTTATTCCCTCGCGGTGAGGAGACCGTTATTCCCTCGCGGGGAGGAGGCCGTTATTCCCTCGCGGAGAGGAGACCGTTATTCCCTCGCGGTGAGGAGGCCGTTATTCCCTCGCGGTGAGGAGGCCGTTATTCCCTCGCGGTGAGGAGACCGTTATTCCCTCACGGTGAGGAGGCCGTTATTCCCTCGCGGAGAGGAGGCCGTTATTCCCTCGCGGTGAGGAGGCCGTTATTCCCTCGCGGCGAGGAGGCCGTTATTCCCTCGCGGAGAGGAGACCGTTATTCCCTCGCGGTGAGGAGGCCGTTATACACTCGCGGTGAGCGGGCCGTTATTCCCTCGCGGGGAGGAGACCGTTATTCCCTCGCGGCGAGGAGACCGTTATTCCCTCGCGGGGAGGAGACCGTTATTCCCTCGCGGCGAGGAGACCGTTATTCCCTCGCGGTGAGGAGACCGTTATTCCCTCGCGGAGAGGAGGCCGTTATTCCCTCGCGGTGAGGAGACCGTTATTCCCTCGCGGTGAGGAGGCCGTTATTCCCTCGCGGTGAGCGGGCCGTTATTCCCTCGCGGGGAGGAGACCGTTATTCCCTCGCGGAGAGGAGACCGTTATTCCCTCGCGGTGAGGAGGCCGTTATTCCCTCGCGGTGAGGAGACCGTTATTCCCTCGCGGCGAGGAGGCCGTTATTCCCTCGCGGCGAGGAGGCCGTTATTCCCTCGCGGCGAGGAGGCCGTTATTCCCTCCCGGAGAGGAGACTGTTATTCCCTCGCGGTGAGGAGGCCGTTATTCCCTCGCGGTGAGGAGGCCGTTATTCCCTCGCGGCGAGGAGGCCGTTATTCCCTCGCGGAGAGGAGGCCGTTATTCCCTCCCGGAGAGGAGGCCGTTATTCCCTCGCGGAGAGGAGGCCGTTATTCCCTCGCGGCGAGGAGGCCGTTATTCCCTCGCGGCGAGGAGGCCGTTATTCCCTCGCGGCGAGGAGGCCGTTATTCCCTCGCGGCGAGGAGGCCGTTATTCCCTCCCGGAGAGGAGACTGTTATTCCCTCGCGGTGAGGAGGCCGTTATTCCCTCGCGGTGAGGAGGCCGTTATTCCCTCGCGGTGAGGAGACCGTTATTCCCTCGCGGCGAGGAGGCCGTTATTCCCTCGCGGCGAGGAGGCCGTTATTCCCTCGCGGCGAGGAGGCCGTTATTCCCTCGCGGCGAGGGGGCCGTTATTCCCTCGCGGCGAGGAGGCCGTTATTCCCTCGCGGCGAGGAGGCCGTTATTCCCTCGCGGCGAGGAGGCCGTTATTCCCTCCCGGAGAGGAGACTGTTATTCCCTCGCGGTGAGGAGGCCGTTATTCCCTCGCGGTGAGGAGGCCGTTATTCCCTCGCGGCGAGGAGGCCGTTATTCCCTCGCGGAGAGGAGGCCGTTATTCCCTCCCGGAGAGGAGGCCGTTATTCCCTCGCGGAGAGGAGGCCGTTATTCCCTCGCGGCGAGGAGGCCGTTATTCCCTCGCGGCGAGGAGGCCGTTATTCCCTCGCGGCGAGGAGGCCGTTATTCCCTCGCGGCGAGGAGGCCGTTATTCCCTCCCGGAGAGGAGACTGTTATTCCCTCGCGGTGAGGAGGCCGTTATTCCCTCGCGGTGAGGAGGCCGTTATTCCCTCGCGGTGAGGAGACCGTTATTCCCTCGCGGCGAGGAGGCCGTTATTCCCTCGCGGCGAGGAGGCCGTTATTCCCTCGCGGCGAGGAGGCCGTTATTCCCTCGCGGAGAGGAGACCGTTATTCCCTCGCGGCGAGGAGACCGTTATTCCCTCGCGGCGAGGAGGCCGTTATTCCCTCGCGGCGAGGAGGCCGTTATTCCCTCGCGGTGAGGAGGCCGTGATTCCCTCGCGGCGAGGAGGCCGTTATTCCCTCGCGGTGAGGAGGCCGTTATTCCCTCGCGGCGAGGAGACCGTTATTCCCTCGCGGCGAGGAGGCCGTTATTCCCTCGCGGCGAGGAGGCCGTTATTCCCTCGCGGCGAGGAGGCCGTTATTCCCTCGCGGAGAGGAGGCCGTTATTCCCTCGCGGAGAGGAGACCGTTATTCCCTCGCGGAGAGGAGACCGTTATTCCCTCGCGGCGAGGAGGCCGTTATTCCCTCGCGGAGAGGAGGCCGTTATTCCCTCGCGGTGAGGAGGCCGTTATTCCCTCGCGGTGAGGAGGCCGTTATTCCCTCGCGGTGAGGAGGCCGTTATTCCCTCGCGGAGAGGAGTCCGTTATTCCCTCGCGGTGAGGAGGCCGTTATTCCCTCGCGGTGAGGAGGCCGTTATTCCCTCGCGGTGAGGAGGCCGTTATTCCCTCGCGGGGAGGAGGCCGTTATTCCCTCGCGGTGAGGAGGCCGTTATTCCCTCGCGGTGAGGAGGCCGTTATTCCCTCGCGGGGAGGAGGCCGTTATTCCCTCGCGGTGAGGAGGCCGTTATTCCCTCGCGGAGAGGAGGCCGTTATTCCCTCGCGGTGAGGAGGCCGTTATTACCTCGCGGTGAGGAGGCCGTTATTCCCTCGCGGTGAGGAGGCCGTTATTCCCTCCCGGAGAGGAGGCCGTTATTCCCTCGCGGAGAGGAGGCCGTTATTCCCTCGCGGGGAGGAGGCCGTTATTCCCTCGCGGAGAGGAGGCCGTTATTCCCTCGCGGTGAGGAGACCGTTATTCCCTCGCGGGGAGGAGGCCGTTATTCCCTCGCGGTGAGGAGACCGTTATTCCCTCGCGGTGAGGAGGCCGTTATTCCCTCGCGGCGAGGAGACCGTTATTCCCTCGCGGGGAGGAGACCGTTATTCCCTCGCGGGGAGGAGACCGTTATTCCCTCGCGGTGAGGAGACCGTTATTCCCTCGCGGTGAGGAGGCCGTTATTCCCTCGCGGTGAGGAGACCGTTATTCCCTCGCGGTGAGGAGACCGTTATTCCCTCGCGGAGAGGAGGCCGTTATTCCCTCGCGGTGAGGAGACCGTTATTCCCTCGCGGTGAGGAGACCGTTATTCCCTCGCGGTGAGGAGGCCGTTATTCCCTCGCGGCGAGGAGACCGTTATTCCCTCGCGGAGAGGAGGCCGTTATTCCCTCGCGGTGAGGAGGCCGTTATTCCCTCGCGGTGAGGAGGCCGTTATTCCCTCGCGGGGAGGAGGCCGTTATTCCCTCGCGGCGAGAAGGCCGTTATTCCCTCGCGGCGAGGAGGCCGTTATTCCCTCGCGGTGAGGAGGCCGTTATTCCCTCGCGGTGAGGAGGCCGTTATTCCCTCGCGGTGAGGAGGCCGTTATTCCCTCGCGGGGAGGAGGCCGTTATTCCCTCGCGGCGAGGAGGCCGTTATTCCCTCGCGGCGAGGAGGCCGTTATTCCCTCGCGGCGAGGAGGCCGTTATTCCCTCGCGGGGAGGAGACCGTTATTCCCTCGCGGTGAGGAGACCGTTATTCCCTCGCGGAGAGGAGGCCGTTATTCCCTCGCGGCGAGGAGACCGTTATTCCCTCGCGGTGAGGAGGCCGTTATTCCCTCGCGGTGAGCGGGGCCGTTATTCCCTCGCGGAGAGGAGACCGTTATTCCCTCGCGGTGAGGAGACCGTTATTCCCTCGCGGTGAGGAGACTGTTATTCCCTCGCGGAGAGGAGGCCGTTATTCCCTCGCGGTGAGGAGGCCGTTATTCCCTCGCGGCGAGGAGACCGTTATTCCCTCGCGGAGAGGAGACCGTTATTCCCTCGCGGTGAGGAGGCCGTTATTCCCTCGCGGAGAGGAGGCCGTTATTCCCTCGCGGTGAGGAGGCCGTTATTCCCTCGCGGCGAGGAGGCCGTTATTCCCTCGCGGTGAGGAGGCCGTTATTCCCTCGCGGTGAGGAGGCCGTTATTCCCTCGCGGTGAGGAGGCCGTTATTCCCTCGCGGCGAGGAGGCCGTTATTCCCTCGCGGTGAGGAGGCTGTTATTCCCTCGCGGCGAGGAGGCCGTTATTCCCTCGCGGTGAGGAGGCCGTTATTCCCTCGCGGCGAGGAGGCCGTTATTCCCTCGTGGAGAGGAGACCGTTATTCCCTCGCGGTGAGGAGCCCGTTATTCCCTCGCGGTGAGGAGGCCGTTATTCCCTCCCGGAGAGGAGGCCGTTATTCCCTCGCGGCGAGGAGGCCGTTATTCCCTCGCGGTGAGGAGGCCGTTATTCCCTCGCGGTGAGGAGGCCGTTATTCCCTCGCGGTGAGGAGGCCGTTATTCCCTCGCGGTGAGGAGGCCGTTATTCCCTCGCGGGGAGGAGGCCGTTATTCCCTCGCGGCGAGGAGGCCGTTATTCCCTCGCGGGGAGGAGACCGTTATTCCCTCGCCGTGAGGAGGCCGTTATTCCCTCGCGGCGAGGAGGCCGTTATTCCCTCGCGGAGAGGAGACCGTTATTCCCTCGCGGCGAGGAGGCCGTTATTCCCTCGCGGTGAGCGGGGCCGTTATTCCCTCGCGGAGAGGAGACCGTTATTCCCTCGCGGTGAGGAGACCGTTATTCCCTCGCGGTGAGGAGACTGTTATTCCCTCGCGGTGAGGAGACCGTTATTCCCTCGCGGTGAGGAGGCCGTTATTCCCTCGCGGGGAGGAGACCGTTATTCCCTCGCGGTGAGGAGACCGTTATTCCCTCGCGGTGAGGAGGCCGTTATTCCCTCGCGGTGAGGAGACCGTTATTCCCTCGCGGTGAGGAGACCGTTATTCCCTCGCGGAGAGGAGGCCGTTATTCCCTCGCGGTGAGGAGACCGTTATTCCCTCGCGGTGAGGAGACCATTATTCCCTCGCGGTGAGGAGGCCGTTATTCCCTCGCGGCGAGGAGACCGTTATTCCCTCGCGGAGAGGAGGCCGTTATTCCCTCGCGGTGAGGAGGCCGTTATTCCCTCGCGGTGAGGAGGCCGTTATTCCCTCGCGGGGAGGAGGCCGTTATTCCCTCGCGGCGAGAAGGCCGTTATTCCCTCGCGGCGAGGAGGCCGTTATTCCCTCGCGGTGAGGAGGCCGTTATTCCCTCGCGGTGAGGAGGCCGTTATTCCCTCGCGGTGAGGAGGCCGTTATTCCCTCGCGGGGAGGAGGCCGTTATTCCCTCGCGGCGAGGAGGCCGTTATTCCCTCGCGGCGAGGAGGCCGTTATTCCCTCGCGGCGAGGAGGCCGTTATTCCCTCGCGGGGAGGAGACCGTTATTCCCTCGCGGTGAGGAGACCGTTATTCCCTCGCGGAGAGGAGGCCGTTATTCCCTCGCGGCGAGGAGACCGTTATTCCCTCGCGGTGAGGAGGCCGTTATTCCCTCGCGGTGAGCGGGCCGTTATTCCCTCGCGGAGAGGAGACCGTTATTCCCTCACGGTGAGGAGACCGTTATTCCCTCGCGGTGAGGAGACTGTTATTCCCTCGCGGAGAGGAGGCCGTTATTCCCTCGCGGCGAGGAGACCGTTATTCCCTCGCGGAGAGGAGACCGTTATTCCCTCGCGGTGAGGAGGCCGTTATTCCCTCGCGGAGAGGAGGCCCTTATTCCCTCGCGGTGAGGAGGCCGTTATTCCCTCGCGGCGAGGAGGCCGTTATTCCCTCGCGGTGAGGAGGCCGTTATTCCCTCGCGGTGAGGAGGTCGTTATTCCCTCGCGGTGAGGAGGCCGTTATTCCCTCGCGGCGAGGAGGCCGTTATTCCCTCGCGGTGAGGAGGCTGTTATTCCCTCGCGGCGAGGAGGCCGTTATTCCCTCGCGGTGAGGAGGCCGTTATTCCCTCGCGGCGAGGAGGCCGTTATTTCCTCGTGGAGAGGAGACCGTTATTCCCTCGCGGTGAGGAGCCCGTTATTCCCTCGCGGTGAGGAGGCCGTTATTCCCTCCCGGAGAGGAGGCCGTTATTCCCTCGCGGTGAGGAGGCCGTTATTCCCTCGCGGTGAGGAGGCCGTTATTCCCTCGCGGTGAGGAGGCCGTTATTCCCTCGCGGTGAGGAGGCCGTTATTCCCTCGCGGGGAGGAGGCCGTTATTCCCTCGCGGCGAGGAGGCCGTTATTCCCTCGCGGGGAGGAGACCGTTATTCCCTCGCGGTGAGGAGGCCGTTATTCCCTCGCGGCGAGGAGGCCGTTATTCCCTCGCGGAGAGGAGACCGTTATTCCCTCGCGGCGAGGAGGCCGTTATTCCCTCGCGGAGAGGAGACCGTTATTCCCTCGCGGTGAGGAGGCCGTTATTCCCTCGCGGTGAGGAGGCCGTTATTCCCTCGCGGTGAGGAGGCCGTTATTCCCTCGCGGCGAGGAGGCCGTTATTCCCTCGCGGTGAGGAGGCCGTTATTCCCTCGCGGCGAGGAGACCGTTATTCCCTCGCGGAGAGGAGGCCGTTATTCCCTCGCGGTGAGGAGGCCGTTATTCCCTCGCGGTGAGGAGGCCGTTATTCCCTCGCGGGGAGGAGGCCGTTATTCCCTCGCGGTGAGAAGGCCGTTATTCCCTCGCGGCGAGGAGGCCGTTATTCCCTCGCGGTGAGGAGGCCGTTATTCCCTCGCGGTGAGGAGGCCGTTATTCCCTCGCGGTGAGGAGGCCGTTATTCCCTCGCGGGGAGGAGGCCGTTATTCCCTCGCAGCGAGGAGGCCGTTATTCCCTCGCGGCGAGGAGGCCGTTATTCCCTCGCGGCGAGGAGGCCGTTATTCCCTCGCGGGGAGGAGACCGTTATTCCCTCGCGGTGAGGAGACCGTTATTCCCTCGCGGAGAGGAGGCCGTTATTCCCTCGCGGCGAGGAGGCCGTTATTCCCTCGCGGAGAGGAGGCCGTTATTCCCTCGCGGGGAGGAGACCGTTATTCCCTCGCGGTGAGGAGGCCGTTATTCCCTCGCGGTGAGGAGACCGTTATTCCCTCGCGGGGAGGAGGCCGTTATTCCCTCGCGGAGAGGAGGCCGTTATTCCCTCGCGGCGAGGAGGCCGTTATTCCCTCGCGGAGAGGAGGCCGTTATTCCCTCGCGGAGAGGAGGCCGTTATTCCCTCGCGGAGAGGAGGCCGTTATTCCCTCGCGGGGAGGAGACCGTTATTCCCTCGCGGTGAGGAGGCCGTTATTCCCTCGCGGTGAGGAGACCGTTATTCCCTCGCGGGGAGGAGGCCGTTATTCCCTCGCGGAGAGGAGACCGTTATTCCCTCGCGGTGAGGAGGCCGTTATTCCCTCGCGGTGAGGAGGCCGTTATTCCCTCGCGGTGAGGAGACCGTTATTCCCTCACGGTGAGGAGGCCGTTATTCCCTCGCGGAGAGGAGGCCGTTATTCCCTCGCGGTGAGGAGGCCGTTATTCCCTCGCGGCGAGGAGGCCGTTATTCCCTCGCGGAGAGGAGACCGTTATTCCCTCGCGGTGAGGAGGCCGTTATACACTCGCGGTGAGCGGGCCGTTATTCCCTCGCGGGGAGGAGACCGTTATTCCCTCGCGGCGAGGAGACCGTTATTCCCTCGCGGGGAGGAGACCGTTATTCCCTCGCGGCGAGGAGACCGTTATTCCCTCGCGGTGAGGAGACCGTTATTCCCTCGCGGAGAGGAGGCCGTTATTCCCTCGCGGTGAGGAGACCGTTATTCCCTCGCGGTGAGGAGGCCGTTATTCCCTCGCGGTGAGCGGGCCGTTATTCCCTCGCGGGGAGGAGACCGTTATTCCCTCGCGGAGAGGAGACCGTTATTCCCTCGCGGTGAGGAGGCCGTTATTCCCTCGCGGTGAGGAGACCGTTATTCCCTCGCGGGGAGGAGGCCGTTATTCCCTCGCGGAGAGGAGACCGTTATTCCCTCGCGGTGAGGAGGCCGTTATTCCCTCGCGGTGAGGAGGCCGTTATTCCCTCGCGGTGAGGAGACCGTTATTCCCTCGCGGTGAGGAGGCCGTTATTCCCTCGCGGAGAGGAGGCCGTTATTCCCTCGCGGTGAGGAGGCCGTTATTCCCTCGCGGCGAGGAGGCCGTTATTCCCTCGCGGCGAGGAGGCCGTTATTCCCTCGCGGAGAGGAGACCGTTATTCCCTCGCGGTGAGGAGGCCGTTATTCCCTCGCGGTGAGCGGGCCGTTATTCCCTCGCGGGGAGGAGACCGTTATTCCCTCGCGGCGAGGAGACCATTATTCCCTCGCGGGGAGGAGACCGTTATTCCCTCGCGGCGAGGAGACCGTTATTCCCTCGCGGTGAGGAGACCGTTATTCCCTCGCGGAGAGGAGGCCGTTATTCCCTCGCGGTGAGGAGACCGTTATTCCCTCGCGGTGAGGAGGCCGTTATTCCCTCGCGGTGAGCGGGCCGTTATTCCCTCGCGGGGAGGAGACCGTTATTCCCTCGCGGAGAGGAGACCGTTATTCCCTCGCGGAGAGGAGGCCGTTATTCCCTCGCGGGGAGGAGGCCGTTATTCCCTCGCGGTGAGGAGGCCGTTATTCCCTCGCGGGGAGGAGGCCGTTATTCCCTCGCGGCGAGGAGGCCGTTATTCCCTCGCGGGGAGGAGGCCGTTATTCCCTCGCGGTGAGGAGGCCGTTATTCCCTCGCAGTGAGGAGGCCGTTATTCCCTCGCGGGAAGGAGGCCGTTATTCCCTCGCGGCGAGGAGGCCGTTATTCCCTCGCGGCGAGGAGGCCGTTATTCCCTCGCGGGGAGGAGACCGTTATTCCCTCGCGGTGAGGAGGCCGTTATTCCCTCGCGGTGAGGAGACCGTTATTCCCTCGCGGGGAGGAGGCCGTTATTCCCTCGCGGTGAGGAGACCGTTATTCCCTCGCGGTGAGGAGGCCGTTATTCCCTCGCGGCGAGGAGGCCGTTATTCCCTCGCGGTGAGGAGACCGTTATTCCCTCGCGGTGAGGAGACCGTTATTCCCTCGCGGGGAGGAGACCGTTATTCCCTCGCGGTGAGGAGGCCGTTATTCCCTCGCGGTGAGGAGGCCGTTATTCCCTCGCGGAGAGGAGGCCGTTATTCCCTCGCGGAGAGGAGACCGTTATTCCCTCGCGGGGAGGAGGCCGTTATTCCCTCGCGGTGAGGAGACCGTTATTCCCTCGCGGTGAGGAGGCCGTTATTCCCTCGCGGGGAGGAGACCGTTATTCCCTCGCGGAGAGGAGACCGTTATTCCCTCGCGGAGAGGAGGCCGTTATTCCCTCGCGGTGAGGAGGCCGTTATTCCCTCGCGGTGAGGAGGCCGTTATTCCCTCGCGGAGAGGAGACTGTTATTCCCTCGCGGAGAGGAGGCCGTTATTCCCTCGCGGTGAGGAGGCCGTTATTCCCTCGCGGTGAGGAGGCCGTTATTCCCTCGCGGTGAGGAGACCGTTATTCCCTCGCGGCGAGGAGGCCGTTATTCCCTCGCGGTGAGGAGACCGTTATTCCCTCGCGGGGAGGAGACCGTTATTCCCTCGCGGAGAGGAGGCCGTTATTCCCTCGCGGCGAGGAGGCCGTTATTCCCTCGCGGCGAGGAGGCCGTTATTCCCTCGCGGCGAGGAGGCCGTTATTCCCTCGCGGTGAGGAGGCCGTTATTCCCTCGCGGGGAGGAGACCGTTATTCCCTCGCGGCGAGGAGGCCGTTATTCCCTCGCGGCGAGGAGGCCGTTATTCCCTCGCGGTGAGGAGACCGTTATTCCCTCGCGGTGAGGAGGCCGTTATTCCCTCGCGGTGAGGAGGCCGTTATTCCCTCGCGGAGAGGAGGCCGTTATTCCCTCGCGGAGAGGAGACCGTTATTCCCTCGCGGGGAGGAGACCGTTATTCCCTCGCGGAGAGGAGGCCGTTATTCCCTCGCGGTGAGGAGGCCGTTATTCCCTCGCGGTGAGGAGGCCGTTATTCCCTCGCGGTGAGGAGGCCGTTATTCCCTCGCCGTCTTTCATTTCAGTTTACATTTTAATTAAAAAAATTAGCTGGTGACTCCTGCTAGTTATTCTAACTTCCTCCGCTCCACCAAGCAGCACAGAGAGACTTTCCATGCGGACTTCAAAGGGTATTATCAGAAATATTATCTCGTCTTTGAGGTTTACTAATTTCACCACTGAACCATTCTTGTCCCAAATGAAGCAGTGTGGAATAAAAGGGATCACACAGCCTGAATGGGAGGGGGTGGCAGCCATATTAATATTGGTTTTGGACTCATTTCTTATTAATAAAGTACTCTGTTAGCGGAGATAAAACAAGCGGGGTTAATAGCCGCTTTCCTGTGCAGTATGAGGACAAAATCTTTATTAAAGAAACCTTTTACCTAGCTGCGTGTCACGGTCAGTGAGTGTGACTGAGTATAACACTGCGCCCAGCACTGTATGTGGATATACGGTTGCCTCATATGTCAGTGCTGTGTATGACTCTTAGGAGATGACCACCAGGGAGCGTCAGCGCACCTCGGCGAGGGTCCGGGTCAGCGTGCTGGACGGCGATGACCAATATCCGCAGTTCCTTCCGTGTCACTTCATGTCACACGACGGTCTCCGTGTCTGCGTGAGTCCCACTTACCTGGCGAATATCACAGAGGGCGAGGAGCAGGTAGGTATCCCAAAGCACAGGGGGTGGGGGAGGGGATAATAAAACATGGGCATTATAATACAGCGGGGGGCACTATAATACAGCGGGGGAGGCGCTATAATACAGCAGAGGGCGTAACAGGACGGGAGTGAGGTGAGGGGTCAGAGGGGTGATATCCTGGTTATATGGAGGTGTGACGGAGCGGCCTGTAGGCGAGGCCAGATAAGAGTCCACACATGCATTTCTGGGTAAACCATAATGAGGTTTTATTCTCCACAAAAACAACTAAAACATTGGGGCTTCTGCCCCTTTAAGGCAAAACATAAATCATAAATGAAACACCTATTCCCTTTAGGGAAACTAAATAAACATTACTCCGGCCCTTTCTAACTGGGCCGCTAGCTAAGCTGGTTACCAACCCCATAACATATATAACAGTACAAAGACCAGGGAACAATATAGAAAGTCTTATCTGTGCGTTCTGGTCCGGCATCTCCGATTTCTCCAGGCACTTTAAGATGCAGACGGTGAAGTCCTACTGCTCCCAGTAAGTCTTTTGCCCTATCCACGCAGGCTTCTCTGCTGTGTGGGGCTTTTGGTTCCCCACTGTTGCCAGGCAAAACCCTCTGAACAAGCCTGGATCCCTGCGGGCAGGAGCTCTGTTATCTGTGTTCTTCAACAGACTCTGAAAAGCAGCTACTTCCTGCCTTTTATCCCCTGTTCAATCAGGAGTTTTACTCATCACCTGCAATAAACCCGACACCAGTACAGACTCCTGCCCTGTAAAGGGAGTTTAACTCCTCACCTGCAATAAACCCGACACCAGTACAGTCTCCTGCCCTGTACAGGGAGTTTAACTCCTCACCTGCAATAAACCCGACACCAGTACAGACTCCTGCCCTGTACAGGGAGTTTAACTCCTCACCTGCAATAAACCCGACACCAGTACAGACTCCTGCCCTGTACAGGGAGTTTAACTCCTTGACTCCCTTACAGGAGGATGGATATCAGGGCAATTACCAGTAGTCTGTAATGGGTAGCGGCTGTGGTCATCATATCGATATGACAGACTCAGGGACAGAGACACTAATGTCACACGCTGTCCCCCCTGCCGCAGAGTGACACTGGGACCTGTTCACTGGTATTGTCCTGACTTATTTGTTCGAATATTTTAAATTAACCCATTCCTTACAGCACTCGCTGAACGGCCTCCTATCTAATTAGTGACACGTCACATGGCTCTGCCACCCTCACCTCTGATACCTCTCACGGTGACACATCACCTGGCTCTGCCACCCTCACCTATGATATCTCTCACGGTGACACATCACCTGGCTCTGCCACCCTCACCTCTGATACCTCTCACGGTGACACATCACCTGGCTCTGCCACCCTCACCTCTGATACCTCTCACGGTGACACATCACCTGGCTCTGCCACCCTCACCTCTGATACCTCTCACGGTGACACATCACCTGGCTCTGCCACCCTCACCTCTGATACCTCTCACGGTGACACATCACCTGGCTCTGCCACCCTCACCTCTGATACCTCTCACGGTGACACATCACCTGGCTCTGCCACCCTCACCTCTGATACCTCTCACGGTGACACGTCCCCTGGCTCCTCTCTCCTCTGCTAGATGGGGCATCTGGTGTTCTCTCCGGGGCCGATCTTTGCTGAGGACGGTGACAGAGGAATAATGGCCCCAATCGCCTACTCTCTACTGTCAGGTACAAGGAAAAGCAAACTAACAGCCAGGAGATACTGCACAGCACCTATATACCCATATACCCACTCTCTATATAACCCATATACCCACTCCCTATATATCCCATATACCCACTCTATATATATCCCATATACCCACTCCTTATATATCCCATATACGACCTCCCTATGTATCCCATAAACCCACCCCCTATATATCCCATATACCCACTCCCTATATCTCCTCCTATACATCCAGTATACCCACACACTATAGCTCCTCCTATACCTCTCATATACCTACTCCCTATATCTCCACCTATATATCCCATATAACTCCTCCTATTTCCCCATATAACTGTTCCCTTTAACTCCTCCTATTTCTCCATTATAACTGCTCCCTATAACTCCTCCCATTACCCCATATAACCCCTCCCTATAACTCCTCCTATTACACCAAATAATGGCTCTCAATAACTCCTCCTATTTCCCCATATAACCTCTCCCTATAACTCCTCCTATTTCCCCATATAACCACTCCTATAACTCCTCCTATTTCCTCATATAACCACTCCCTATAACTCCTCCTATTACCCCATATAACCACTCCCTATAACTCCTCCTATTACCCCATGTAACCACTCCCTATAACTCCTCCTATTACCTCATATAACCACTCCCTATAACTCCTCCTATTACCTCATATAAACGCTCCCTATAACTCCTCCTATTACCCCATATAAACGCTCCCTATAACTCCTCCTATTACCCCATATAAACGCTCCCTATAACTCCTATTGTAGGGTTGTGGTGCAGTGACAGAGCTGTGTGTATGAGTGTGTGTGCGCATGTGTTTGTATATATATATATACTAGCTGAGAGACCCGGCGTTGCCCGGGATGTAAATGTGTAATAGGTATTATTATGTATAAATCGTGGGCTCCAGGAGCTGAAGGTGATCTCCCGCGCTATAACTTATTACCTCTCCCCCCAGTAAGGTCACGCACCAGGCAGGAGGTATATTGCAAAACAGGAACGGGTTTATTACTACACTCTGCAGTAACAGTTAATCAGCAGTCTTCTGCCGGATACAGTCTGTCAGGTCAGCTATCACTGGATGATGGTCCCTGGACCGTCACTACAGGCCAAGGGCACCCGCAGCCGTCCTAGCTCTTCCCCACCTCCCTAGCGGAGGCAGACGTATGATCACACTCACTCCTCCCCGCAGGGAAGAGGAATAGAGCAGGCCCAATATGCAGCCTCTCCAATGTGTGACCTGCCTTCCTCAAGTGGGGGAAGACACGGCAGAGGCTGGGCAGTGTCTGCCATTAAGTACAGCCAGGAGGTGGGCACCAGGTCTGTCCCAGGATTGGGCAATCTCAAACCTGCTGTACCCGCCTCCTCTGACACTCAGGGGCAGCACCAGTGAAGGGGGAAACCCCATACCAACTACTGGCAACCTGATAGTACAAGGGTTTACCGCCAGCCCATTGGCAGAATAGTAGTTGGGGGGGTGGGGGGAGCCTGCTACATATATGTGTGTGTGTGTGTGTGTGTGTGTGTGTGTGTGTGTGTGTGTGTGTGTGTGTGTGTGTGTGTGTGTGTGTGTGTGTGTGTGTGTTTGTGTGTATATGTATGTGTGTGTGTATTTGTATATTTGTGTGTGTGTTCGTGCATGCGCACGTGTGTGTTTGTTTGTATATATGTGTGTGTGTGTGTGTTTGTGTATATTTATGTATGTATGTGTACTGTATGTGTGTGTGTATTT
Organism: Ascaphus truei; assembly: GCF_040206685.1. Classification (NCBI taxonomy): domain Eukaryota; kingdom Metazoa; phylum Chordata; class Amphibia; order Anura; family Ascaphidae; genus Ascaphus; species Ascaphus truei. Next base: position 129,443 of record NW_027456986.1, on the reverse strand, counting down.
GTATATATGTGTGTGTGTGTGTGTGTGTGTATTTGTATATATGTGTGTGTGTGTGTGTGTGTGTGTGTGTGTGTGTGTGTGTGTGAGTGTATATATGTATGTATGTATGTATGTATGTGTGTGTGTGTATTTGTATATTTGTTTGTGTGTTTGTTTGTATATATGTGTGTGTGTGTGTGTGTGTTTGTGTTGTTGTTCCTCAGCTTTCCTTTTCTTCTATTCAGGTCCTGACAGTGAGCGGTTCCAGATAGACAATGTGACGGGCTGTGTCACCCTGACACCGTCCGTGGGGAGCAGACTCGGCGCCTCCATCCTCACCCTCAGGGTCATGGTGAATACTCACACTGGGTAGATCATTAGTGCTGCTTTCAGTTCTGGAACCTGTAGGGGTCAGTATATGCCTGGAGACTAGTAGCGTATATGACTGGGGGGGTCAGTATATGACTGGGGGGTCAGTATATGACTGGGGTCAATATATGACTGGGGGTGTCAGTATATGACTGGGAGTCAGTATATGACTGGGGGTGTCAGTATATGACTGGGGGGGTCAGTATATGACTGGGAGTCAGTATATGACTGGGGGTGTCAGTATATGACTGGGGGTGTCAGTATATGACTGGGGGTGTCAGTATATGACTGGGGGGTCAGTATATGACGGGGTCAGTATATGACTGGGGTCAGTATATGACTGGGGTTGTCAGTATATGACTGGGAGTCAGTATATGACGGGGTGTCAGTATATGACTGGGAGTCAGTATATGACTGGGAGTCAGTATATGACTGGGGGTGTCAGTATATGACTGGGGGGGGTCAGTATATGACTGGGAGTCAGTATATGACTGGGGGTGTCAGTATATGACTGGGGGGGTCAGTATATGACTGGGAGTCAGTATATGACTGGGGGTGTCAGTATATGACTGGGGGTGTCAGTATATGACTGGGGGGTCAGTATATGACGGGGTCAGTATATGACTGGGGTTGTCAGTATATGACTGGGAGTCAGTATATGACGGGGTGTCAGTATATGACTGGGGGTGTCAGTATATGACTGGGAGTTAGTATATGACTGGGGGGACAGTATATGACTGGGGGGACAGTATATGACTGGGGGGACAGTATATGACTGGGGGTGTCAGTATATGACTGGGGGTGTCAGTATATGACTGGGGGAGTCAGTATATGACTGGGGGGTCAGTATATGACTGGGGGTCTGTATATGACTGGAGACTAGTAGAGTATATGACTGGGGGAGTCAGTATATGACGGGGTGTCAGTATATGACTGGGGGTCAGTATATGACGGGGTCAGTATATGACTGGGGGGTCAGTATATGACTGGGGGTGTCAGTGTATGACTGGGGGTGTCAGTGTATGACTGGGGGAGTCAGTATATGACTGGGGGGACAGTATATGACTGGGGGTGTCAGTATATGACTGGGGGGGCAGTATATGATGGGGTCAGTGTATGACTGGGGGTCAGTATATGACTGGGGTGTCAGTATATGACTAGGGGGTCAGTATATGACGGGGTGTCAGTATATGACTGGGGGGACAGTATATGACTGGGGGAGTCAGTATATGACTGGGGGGACAGTATATGACTGGAGTGTCAGTATATGACTGGGGGGTCAGTATATGACTGGGGGGTCAGTATATGACTGGGGTGTCAGTAAATGACGGGGTGTCAGTAAATGACTGGGGGACAGTATATGACTGGGGGAGTCAGTATATGACTGGGGGTCAGTATATGACGGGTCAGTATATGACTGGGGGTGTCAGTATATGACTGGGGGTGTCAGTATATGACGGGGTGTCAGTATATGACTGGGGGGGTCAGTATATGACTGGGAGTCAGTATATGACTGGGGGGACAGTATATGACTGGGGTGTCAGTATATGACTGGGGGTGTCAGTATATGACTGGGGGAGTCAGTATATGACTGGGGGGTCAGTATATGACTGGGGGTCTGTATATGACTGGAGACTAGTAGAGTATATGACTGGGGGAGTCAGTATATGACGGGGTGTCAGTATATGACTTGGAGTCAGTATATGACTGGGGGGTCAGTATATGACTGGGGGTGTCAGTGTATGACTGGGGGAGTCAGTATATGACTGGGGGGACAGTATATGACTGGGGGTGTCAGTATATGACTGGGGGGGTCAGTATATGACGGGGTCAGTGTATGACTGGGGGGTCAGTATATGACTGGGGGGTCAGTATATGACGGGGTGTCAGTATATGACTGGGGGGACAGTATATGACTGGGGGAGTCAGTATATGACTGGGGGGACAGTATATGACTGGAGTGTCAGTATATGACTGGGGGTCAGTATATGACTGGGGGGTCAGTATATGACTGGGGGTGTCAGTATATGACGGGGTGTCAGTATATGACTGGGGGACAGTATATGACTGGGGGAGTCAGTATATGACTGGGGGACAGTATATGACTGGGGGTGTCAGTATATGACTGGGGGGGTCAGTATATGACTGGGGGTGTCAGTATATGACTGGGGGGTCAGTATATGACTGGGGGGTCAGTATATGACTGGGGCGTCAGTATATGACTGGGGGGGTCAGTATATGACTGGGGGAGTCAGTATATGACTGGGGGTGTCAGTTTATGACTGGGGGTGTCAGTTTATGACTGGGGGTCAGTATATGACTGGGGGGTCAGTATATGACTGGGTGAGTCAGTATATGACTGGGGGTCAGTATATGACTGAGTGTCAGTATATGACTGGGGGGACAGTATATGACTGGGGGTGTCAGTATATGACTGGGGGTGTCAGTGTATGACTGGGGGTCAGTATATGAGTGGGGGTGTCAGTATATGACTGGGGGTGTCAGTATATGACTGGGGGTCAGCATATGACTGGGGGTGTCAGTATATGACTGGGGGGACAGTATATGACTGGGGGACAGTATATTACTGGGGGTGTCAGTATATGACTGGGTGTGTCAGTATATGACTGGGGGGACAGTATATGACTGGGGTGACAGTATATGACTGGGGTGTCAGTATATGACTGGGGTGTCAGTATATGACTGGGGGGGTCAGTATATGACTGGGGGTGTCCGTATATGACTGGGGTGTCAGTATATGACTGGGGGGACAGTATATGACTGGGGGAGTCAGTATATGACTGGGGTGTCAGTATATGACTGGGGGGGTCAGTATATGACTGGGGGGTCAGTATATGACTGGGGGGGTCAGTATATGACTGGAGGGGTCAGTATATGACTGGGGTGTCAGTATATGACTGGGGGTCAGTATATGACTGGGGGTCAGTGTATGACTGGGCGTGTCAGTATATGACTGGGGGAGGTCAGTATATGACTGGGGGTGTCAGTATATGACTGGGGGTGTCAGTATATGACTGGGGGGTCAGTATATGGCTGGGGGTGTCAGTATATGACTGGGGTGTTAGTATATGACTGGGGGTCAGTATATGACTGGGGGTGTCAGTATATGACTGGGGTGTCAGTATATGACTGGGGGAGTCAGTATATGACTGGGGGTGTCAGTATATGACTGGGGGTCAGTATATGATGGGGTCAGTATATGGCTGGGGGGTCAGTATATGACTGGGGGTCAGTATATGACTGGGGGTCAGTATATGACTGGGGGGATCAGTATATGACTGGGGGTGTCAGTATATGACTGGAGGTCAGTATATGACTGGGGGTGTCAGTATATGACTGGGGGTGTCAGTATATGACTGGGGGTTTCAGTATATGACTGGGGTGTCAGTATATGACTGGGGGTCAGTATATGACTGGAGGTCAGTATATGACTGGGGGTGTCAGTATATGACTGGGGGAGTCAGTATATGACTGGGGGAGTCAGTATATGACTGGGGGAGTCAGTATAGGACTGGGGGGTCAGTATATGACTGGGGGTGTTAGTATATGACTGGGGGTCAGTATATGACTGGGGGGGTCAGTATATGACTGGGGGTGTCAGTATATGACTGGGGGGGTCAGTATATGACTGGGGGGTCAGTATATGACTGGGGGGTCAGTATATGACTGGGGGTCAGTATATGACTGGGGGGTCAGTATATGACTGGGGGTGTCAGTATATGACTGGGGGTGTCAGTATATGACTGGTGGTGTCAGTATATGACTGAGTGTCAGTATATGAATGGGGTGTCAGTATATGACTGGGGGGTCAGTATATGACTGGGGGTGTGAGTATATGACTGGGGGTGTCAGTATATGACTGGTGGTGTCAGTATATGACTGGGGGTCAGTATATGACTGGGGGTCAGTATATGACTGGGGTGTCAGTATATGACTGGGGGGAGTCAGTATATGACTGGGGGGGTCAGTATATGACTGGGGGGGTCAGTATATGACTGGGGTGTCAGTATATGACTGGGTGAGTCAGTATATGACTGGGGGTTTCAGTATATGACTGGGGGAGTCAGTATATGACTGGGGGTGTCAGTATATGACTGGGGGTGTCAGTAGATGACTGGGGGGGTCAGTAGATGACTGGGGGTCAGTATATGACTGGGGGTGTTAATATATGACTGGGGGTCAGTATATGACTGGGGGGTCAGTATATGACTGGGGGGTCAGTATATGACTGGGGGTGTCAGTATATGACTCGGGTGTCAGTATATGACTGGGGGTGTCAGTATATGACTGGGGGTCAGTATATGACTGGGGGTGTAAGTATATGACTGGGGTCAGTTTTTTTATTTATTTATTTTTATTGATGTGGAATCAGTTCTGATATATTCTGGGGTCAGTCCTGATACTAACATTGGGGGGTTCTAGACTTGGTCCCAATGTTGGGTTGGTTCTGCTCTTGTCCATCTTGATATTGGGTGGGTCCTAATCTTGATTGTAATGTTGTGTGCGTTCGATTATGATATTGGGTTGGTTCTGGTGACCATCCTGGTATTGTTTGGGTCCTAGTCTTGGTCCAGATGTTGGATTTGTTCTGTTGTTGGTTCTGATATGACATTGGGATCGCACCGTGGTATATCTCCCTGCTATGTCCCCCCCAACCCAGGCCTCGCAGGTCGGTGACCCCAGGAAGTTCTCCGTAGCTGAGGTCGGTGTCCGAGTCCTGGCAGCCAATCAGCACGCTCCACACTTTGGATCTGCCCAGTACCAGGCCTTTGTGCAGGAAAATCCGAGTCCTGCGGCCCTCGTCAGCACGTACAATGGCCGAGTGCTCTCACTCACACCTTCTGACAGAGACTTCCCGAACGTGAGGGAGATGCCTACTCATTCCGCTTTGTCACTCTGGGGCAACTCCTGTCCTCAAGGGCCACCAACCCAGGGTCAGGGTTTCAGGATATCCCTGCTTCAGCACAGGTGGCTCAGACAGTGGCTCAGACTGCACCAGCTGTGCTGAAGCAGGGATATCCCTAATACTTGACCAGGTGGTGGCCCTTGAGGACTGCAGATGGCCGCCCCTGCACTGGAGCCATGCTGCCGTGTCTCTCCGCTCACTAATCCTCTGATCTGAATGTCTCTGTCACCGCTGTCTCTTCATACAGATGTAGCAAATCTTGCAGTCTCCTCCGGTGCCACCGCTACCTGCCGTCACGTGACCGCGGTGGTCGGGCACCGGAGGCGTAACGCTGCCGGGGGTCCCGTTCGGAAGCATGGACCCCCGGGGCGCTGCGGGGGGGCGAGTCTTACTACATCTGAAAGGTCTCTTTCTTTCTCTCATTCACTCGCTCTCCTTCTGAGTACTGTATGTCGCTCTCTCTCCTTCTGAGTACTGTATGTCGCTCTCTCTCCTGAGTACTGTATGTCGCTCTCTCTCCTGAGTACTGTATGTCGCTCTCTCTCCTGAGTACTGTATGTCGCTCTCTCTCCTTCTGAGTACTGGATGTCACTCTCTCTCCTGAGTACTGTATGTCACTCTCTCTCCTTCTGAGTACTATATGTCGCTCTCTCCTTCTGAGTACTGGATGTCGCTCTCTCTCCTTCTGAGTACTGTATGTCACTCTCTCTCCTTCTGAGTACTGTATGTCGCTCTCTCTCCTTCTGAGTACTGGATGTCGCTCTCTCTCCTTCTGAGTACTGTATGTCACTCTCTCTCCTTCTGAGTACTGTATGTCGCTCTCTCTCCTTCTGAGTACTGGATGTCGCTCTCTCTCCTTCTGAGTACTGGATGTCGCTCTCTCTCCTGAGTACTGTATGTCGCTCACTCTCCTTCTGAGTACTGGATGTCGCTCTCTCTCCTGAGTATTGTATGTCGCTCTCTCTCCTTCTGAGTACTGTATGTCACTCTCTCCTGAGTACTGTATGTCGCTCTCTCTCCTGAGTACTGGATGTCGCTCTCTCTCCTGAGTACTGGATGTCGCTCTCTCTCCTTCTGAGTACTGTATGTCGCTCTCTCTCCTTCTGAGTATTGTATGTCGCTCTCTCTCCTTCTGAGTACTGTATGTCGCTCTCTCTCCTGAGTACTGGATGTCGCTCTCTCTCCTTCTGAGTACTGTATGTCGCTCTCTCTCCTTCTGAGTATTGTATGTCGCTCTCTCTCCTTCTGAGTACTGTATGTCGCTCTCTCTCCTGAGTACTGGATGTCGCTCTCTCTCCTTCTGAGTACTATATGTCGCTCTCTCTCCTTCTGAGTACTGTATGTCGCTCTCTCTCCTTCTGAGTACTGTATGTCGCTCTCTCTCCTTCTGAGTACTGTATGTCACTCTCTCCTGAGTACTGTATGTCGCTCTCTCTCCTTCTGAGTACTGTATGTCGCTCTCTCTCCTGAGTACTGGATGTCGCTCTCTCTCCTTCTGAGTATTGTATGTCGCTCTCTCTCCTTCTGAGTACTGGATGTCGCTCTCTCTCCTGAGTACTGTATGTCGCTCTCTCTCCTTCTGAGTACTGGATGTCGCTTTCTCCTTCTGAGTACTGTATGTCGCTCTCTCTCCTGAGTACTGTATGTCGCTCTCTCTCCTTCGGAGTACTGTATGTCGCTCTCTCTCCTTCGGAGTACTGTATGTCGCTCTCTCTCCTTCGGAGTACTGTATGTCGCTCTCTCCTTCGGAGTACTGTATGTCGCTCTCTCCTTCTGAGTACTGCATGTTGCTCTCTCTCCTGAGTACTCTATGTCGCTCTCTCCTGAGTACTGTATGTCTATCTCTCTCTCCTTCTGAGTACTGTGTCCCTCTCTCTTCTTCTAAGTACTGTATGTCTCTCTCTCTCCTGAGTACTGTATGTCGCTCTCTCTCCTTCGGAGTACTGTATGTCGCTCTCTCTCCTTCGGAGTACTGTATGTCGCTCTCTCCTTCAGAGTACTGTATGTCTCTCTCGTTCCTTCTGAGTACTATATGTCTCTCTCTCTCTCCTGAGTACTGTATTTATCTCTCTCTCTCTCTCTCTCTCCTGAGTACTGTATGTATCTCTCTCCTGAGTACTGTATGTCTCTCTCTCTCTCTCCTGAGTTTTGTATGTCTCTCTCTCTCCTGAGTACTGTATGTCTCTCTCTCTCTCTCCTGAGTTCTGTATGTCGCTCTCTCTCCTGAGTACTGTATGTCTCTCTCCTTCTCTCTGTTTCGCTTGGTATCTCCCTCACTCTCATCCCCTTTATCTGCGCTCTCTTTTTCTCTTGCTGGTTTCAGAGTTCCAACCCCCAGATCCGCCTGATTCTGAACTCCCTGTCCAATCACAGCCAACTCTTCCAGATCACGCAGAGCGGTCTGCTCATAGCCAGAGCCAATCAGCTGCAGGCATTGGAACACTACTTCCTGCAGGTAAGAGCCAATCAGCTGCAGGCATTGGAACACTACTTCCTGCAGGTAAGAGCCAATCAGCTGCAGGCATTAGAACACTACTTCCTGCAGGTAAGAGCCAATCAGCTGTCAGTGATGGCGCAATTCTTATAAGTCACAGTCACCCTGCACTTCATCATCATCATCATCATTTATGTATTGTAAGTAAATACAGGCCTCCACGTAAGCGGGCATCGCTATACTTTACAGTCAGTTTGAGAACTACCATTAAATACAATTATTTTGTTACATAACGGACAGGAAAAGCCAGAGTTATAATAATAAATGGTAGCATTAAATGAGGAAAGGTTACACATTCAGTTTACAGACATTTCATGGACCGTCAGAGATATGATTGTGGGCGAAAGTAACATTTACAGACAGGCTTAACATTGTGTTAGAGGAGATAGGATAGGCTGCAATGTGCTGTGTTAGGAGAGGTAGGATAGGCTGCAATGTGCTATGTTAGGAGAGGTACGACAGGCCTGCAATGTGCTGTGTTAGGAGAGGTAGGATAGGCCTGCAATGTGCTGTGTTAGCATATTGCAGGGCTATCCTACCTCTCCTAACACAGCACATTGCAGGCCTATCCTACCTCTCCTAACACAGCATATTGCAGGCCTATCCTACCTCTCCTGTGTTAGGAGAGGTAGGATAGGCCTGCAATGTGCTGTGTTAGGAGAGGTAGGATAGGCCTGCAATGTGCTGTGTTAGGAGAGGTAGGATAGACCTGCAATGTGCTGTGTTAGGAGAGGTAGGATAGGACTGCAATGTGCTGTGTTAGGAGAGGTAGGATAGACCTGCAATGTGCTGTGTTAGGAGGGGTAGGATAGGCCTGCAATGTGCTGTGTTAAGAGAGGTAGGATAGGCCTGCAATGTGCTGTGTTAGGAGAGGTAGGATAGACCTGCAATGTGCTGTGTTAGGAGAGGTAGGATAGGACAGCAATGTGCTGTGTTAGGAGAGGTAGGATAGACCTGCAATGTGCTGTGTTAGGAGGGGTAGGATAGGCCTGCAATGTGCTGTGTTAGGAGAGGTAGGATAGGCCTGCAATGTGCTGTGTTAGGAGAGGTAGGATAGGCCTGCAATGTGCTATGTTAAGAGAGGTAGGATAGACCTGCAATGTGCTGTGTTATGAGAGGTAGGATAGGCCTGCAATGTGCTGTGTTAGGAGAGGTAGGATAGGCCTGCAATGTGCTGTGTTAGGAGAGGTAGGATAGACCTGCAATGTGCTGTGTTAGGAGAGGTAGGATAGGACTGCAATGTGCTGTGTTAGGAGAGGTAGGATAGACCTGCAATGTGCTGTGTTAGGAGGGGTAGGATAGGCCTGCAATGTGCTGTGTTAGGAGAGGTAGGATAGGCCTGCAATGTGCTGTGTTAGGAGAGGTAGGATAGGCCTGCAATGTGCTATGTTAAGAGAGGTAGGATAGACCTGCAATGTGCTGTGTTATGAGAGGTAGGATAGGCCTTCAATGTGCTGTGTTAGGAGAGGTAGGATAGGCCTGCAATGTGCTGTGTTAGGAGAGGTAGGATAGGCCTGCAATGTGCTGTGTTAGGAGAGCTAGGACAGGCCTGCAATGTGCTATGTTAGAAGAGGTACAGTAGGATAGGCCTGCAATGTGCTGTGTTAGGAGAGGTAGGATAGGCCTGCAATGTGCTGTGTTAGAAGAGGTAGGACAGGCCTGCAAAGTGCTGTGTTATGAGAGGTAGGATAGGCCTGCAATGTGCTGTGTTAGGAGAGGTAGGATAGGCCTGCAATGTGCTGTGTTAGGAGAGGCCTGCAATGTGCTGTGTTAGGGGAGGTAGGATAGGCCTGCAATGTGCTGTGTTAGGAGAGGCCTGCAATGTGCTGTGTTAGGAGAGGTAGGATAGGCCTGCAATGTGCTGTGTTAGGAGAGGTAGGATAGGCCTGCAATGTGTTGTGTTAGGAGAGGTAGAATAGGCCTGCAATGTGCTGTGTTAGGAGAGGTAGGATAGGCCTGCAATGTGCTGTGTTAGGAGAGGTAGGATAGGCCCGCAAAGTGCTGTGTTAGAAGAGGTAGGATAGGCCTGCAATGTGCTGTGTTAGGAGAGGTAGGATAGGCCTGCAATGTGCTGTGTTAGGAGAGGTAGGATAGGCCTGCAATGTGCTGTGTTAGGAGAGGTAGGATAGGCCTGCAATGTGCTGTGTTATGAGAGGTAGGATAGGCCTGCAATGTGCTGTGTTAGGAGAGGTAGGATAGGCCTGCAATGTGCTGTGTTAGGAGAGGTAGGACAGGCCTGCAATGTGCTATGTTAGAAGAGGTAGGATAGGACTGCAATGTGCTGTTAGGAGAGGTAGGATAGGCCTGCAAAGTGCTGTGTTAGAAGAGGTAGGACAGGCCTGCAATGTGCTGTGTTAGGAGAGGTAGGATAGGCCTGCAATGTGCTGTGTTAGGAGAGGTAGGACAGGCCTGCAATGTGCTATGTTAGAAGAGGTAGGATAGGCCTGCAATGTGCTGTGTTAGGAGAGGTAGAACAGGCCTGCAAAGTGCTGTGTTAGGAGAGGTAGGATAGGCCCGCAAAGTGCTGTGTTAGAAGAGGTAGGATAGGCCTGCAATGTGCTGTGTTAGGAGAGGTAGGATAGGCCTGCAATGTGCTGTGTTATGAGAGGTAGGATAGGCCTGCAATGTGCTGTGTTAGGAGAGGTAGGATAGGCCTGCAATGTGCTGTGTTATGAGAGGTAGGATAGGCCTGCAATGTGCTGTGTTAGGAGAGGTAGGATAGGCCTGCAATGTGCTGTGTTAGGAGAGGTAGGACAGGCCTGCAATGTGCTATGTTAGAAGAGGTAGGATAGGACTGCAATGTGCTGTTAGGAGAGGTAGGATAGGCCTGCAAAGTGCTGTGTTAGAAGAGGTAGGACAGGCCTGCAATGTGCTGTGTTAGGAGAGGTAGGACAGGCCTGCAATGTGCTGTGTTAGGAGAGGTAGAACAGGCCTGCAAAGTGCTGTGTTAGGAGAGGTAGGATAGGCCCGCAAAGTGCTGTGTTAGAAGAGGTAGGATAGGCCTGCAATGTGCTGTGTTAGGAGAGGTAGGATAGGCCTGCAATGTGCTGTGTTATGAGAGGTAGGATAGGCCTGCAATGTGCTGTGTTAGGAGAGGTAGGATAGGCCTGCAATGTGCTGTGTTATGAGAGGTAGGATAGGCCTGCAATGTGCTGTGTTAGGAGAGGTAGGATAGGCCTGCAATGTGCTGTGTTAGGAGAGGTAGGACAGGCCTGCAATGTGCTATGTTAGAAGAGGTAGGATAGGCCTGCAATGTGCTGTTAGGAGAGGTAGGATAGGCCTGCAATGTGCTGTGTTAGGAGAGGTAGGATAGGCCTGCAATGTGCTGTGTTAGGAGAGGTAGGATAGGCCTGCAATGTGCTGTGTTAGGAGAGGTAGGATAGGCCTGCAATGTGCTGTGTTAGGAGAGGTAGGATAGGCCTGCAATGTGCTGTGTTAGGAGAGGTAGGATAGGCCTGCAATGTGCTGTGTTAGGAGAGGTAGGACAGGCCTGCAATGTGCTGTGTTAGGAGAGGTAGGATAGGCCTGTAATGTGCTGTGTTAGGAGAGGTAGGATAGGCCTGCAATGTGCTGTGTTAGGAGAGGTAGGATAGACCTGCAATGTGCTGTGTTATAAGAGGTAGGATAGGCCTGCAATGTGCTGTGTTAGGAGAGGTAGGATAGGCCTGCAATGTGCTGTGTTAGGAGAGGTAGGATAGGCCTGCAATGTGTTGTGTTAGGAGAGGTAGGATAGGCCTGCAATGTGCTGTGTTAGAAGAGGTAGGATAGGCCTGTAATGTGCTGTGTTAGGAGAGGTAGGATAGACCTGCAATGTGCAATGTTAAAGGTAGTATAGGCCTGCAATGTGCTGTGCTAGGAGAGGTAGGACAGGCTGCACTGTGCTGTGTTAGGAGAGATAGGACAGGCCTGCAATGTGCTGTGTTGGGAGAGGTAGGATAGGCCTGCAATGTGTTAGAATAGGTCCTGCCTCATGGAGCTTACAATCTATAGGCAGGGTAGGTTCAAACATTGTGTACAGGGGATGAGCGGGTTTGTGAGTTTCAGAGGCAATAGAGCAGCTATAACATTACCAAATGGCAGAATTCGGTGACACCCTTTGGCTGTCCTTTGGCTGAAGCCTTTGGGGGACTCCGGTAATATGTCCCAGAGTTTCTTTGTGGAAATGAAAGAAGCAGCATGGTAACACACGGTACCTCAATCAGACATGCAGGGGCAACGACTGATGGACTCCAGGGTTTCTGAAGTGGCTCTTGTCCTCATAACCCCTTCCACTCTGGCTTGGTGGACAGCGGCAGTGAAGACATATCGGGAAGCCTCTCTTCTTAGAGAGATGCCTTTGGGGTGAGAAGTGTTGTGGAGGGACAGAGTGGATGGACCTGTCTCTGTCACCCTATGGTAGAAGGGACAGACTGGGAAGGTCTATCTTTGTCACCCTCCAGTGGAAGGGACAAACTGGATGTCTCTTTGTATGTTTCCAGCCTTTATCCCCTGTCCCATTTATGTTCCTGTTTTCGATGTGTTGGACATAGGTCATTGCAAGAGACGAAGAATCTGGGGAAACGGCAAACTGTACAGTGAGTGTGAAAGTCCTGGCTCCTGGGCAAGCAGGTACGGAATGGGTTGGGTCAACCTTTAAACAAGAATGTATGAGGATATATCATCGGTATGTTCAGCCGAGTAATGTACAAGCCAAACATCCTCCAGCCTCTTCCCAACCTATTTCCTACTTATTGGAAACCAAAATCCTACCACCTGGCTCCTCCCCACCCATAAATAGAAGGTATTCCAACCCAGCACCCTACCTGCCCCACCCCAGATATCTACCTCCTACCTCCCCCAACACTGAAATTTATATAGTTTATTATCCCCTTTCTAGCTCTACTGCCTTCTTCCTCACACTCTGTGTAGCTCAATCATTTTTCTCTACATTTTCTCTGCTGTACCCTCGGAATCTCCATCTCTCTGCTGTACCCTCCTCCCTGACTCTGGGTATCTCCATCTCTCTGCTGTACCCTCCTCTCTGACTCTGGGTATCTCCATCTCTCTGCTGTACCCTCGGTATCTCCATCTCTCTGCTGTACCCTCCTCTCTGACTCTGGGTATCTCCATCTCTCTGCTGTACCCTCCTCTCTGCCTCTGGGTATCTCCTCTCTGCTGTACCCTCCTCTCTGACTCTGGGTATCTCCATCTCTCTGCTGTACCCCCCTCTCTGACTCTGGGTATCTCCATCTCTCTGCTGTACCCCCCTCTCTGACTCTGGGTGTCTCCATCTCTCTGCTGTACCCTCCTCTCTGACTCTGGATATCTCCATCTCTCTGCTGTACCCCCCTCTCTGACTCTGGGTGTCTCCATCTCTCTGCTGTACCCTCTGACTCTGGGTATCTCCATCTCTCTGCTGTACCCCCCTCTCTGACTCTGGGTGTCTCCTTCTCTCTGCTGTACCCTCCTCTCTGACTCTGGGTATCTCCAATACTCTGCTGTACCCTCCTCTCTGACTCTGGGTATCTCATCTCTCTGCTGTTGTATTGTTACTCGGATGCATCCCTTCCTCTCACAGGTTATTCCTCTCCTGTGTGTTCTCAGCTCCTCTGGACCCCTCCGAGCCGCGAGCCATGCTAACTCTGCTAGATGTCCCCGTTGTGGTGGGGGGGCTGGGCGCCCTCTCTTTCTTGGTGGGGGTTCTGCTGTTTCTCTTTATTCGAGCCGTGAAGAGTCATCGTCAGCAGCAGCAACAGCTGAGTCAGACATCACTAATGACTGAGAAGCATCCTAGTGTGGTAAAGCTGCATGCTCCCCGAGTGTTACTCCCACAGTGCTCACTCTGCATGCTCCCTGAGTGTTACTCCCACAGTGCTCACTCTGCATGCTCCCCCAGTGTTACTCCCACAGTGCTCACTCTGCACGCCCCCCGAGTGTTACTCCCACAGTGCTCACTCTACACGCTCCCCGAGAGTTACTCCCACAGTGCTCACTCTGCACGCTCCCCGAGTGTTACTCCCACAGTGCTCACTCTGCATGCTCCCCGAGTGTTACTCCCACAGTGCTCACTCCACACGCTCCCCGAGTGTTACTCCCACAGTGCTCACTCTGCACGCTCCCCGAGTGTTACTCCCACAGTGCTCACTCTGCATGCTCCCCGAGTGTTACTCCCACAGTGCTCACTCCACACGCTCCCCGAGTGTTACTCCCACAGTGCTCACTCTACATGCTCCCCGAGTGTTACTCCCACAGTGCTCACTCTGCACGCTCCCTGAGAGTTACTCCCACAGTGCTCACTCTGCACGCTCCCCGAGTGTTACTCCCACAGTGCTCACTCTGCATGCTCCCCGAGTGTTACTCCCACAGTGCTCACTCCACACACTCCCCGAGTGTTACTCCCACAGTGCTCACTCTGCATGCTCCCCCCAGTGTTACGCCCACAGTGCTCACTCTGCACGCTCCCTGAGTATTACTCCCACAGTGCTCACTCTGCATGCTCCCCGAGTGTTACTCACACAGTGCTCACTCCACACACTCCCCGAGTGTTACTCCCACAGTGCTCACTCTGCATGCTCCCCCCAGTGTTACGCCCACAGTGCTCACTCTGCACGCTCCCTGAGTATTACTCCCACAGTGCTCACTCTGCACGCTCCCCGAGTATTACTCCCACAGTGCTCACTCTGCACTCTCCCCGAGTATTACTCCCACAGTGCTCACTCTGCATGCTCCCCGAGTGTTACTCCCACAGTGCTCACTCTGCATACTCCCCGAGTGTTACTCCCACTGTGCTCACTCTGCATGCTCCCCGAGTGTTACTCCCACAGTGCTCACTCTGCATACTCCCCGAATGTTACTCCCACAGTGCTCACTCTGCACGCTCCCCGAGTTTTACTCCCACAGTGCTCACTCTGCATGCTCCCCGAGTATTACTCCCACAGTGCTCACTCTGCACGCTCCCCGAGTTTTACTCCCACAGTGCTCACTCTGCATGCTCCCCGAGTATTACTCCCACAGTGCTCACTCTGCACGCTCCCCGAGTGTTAATCCCACAGTGCTCACTCTGCATGCTCCCCGAGTGTTACTCCCACAGTGCTCACTCTGCATACTCCCCGAATGTTACTCCCACAGTGCTCACTCTGCACGCTCCCCGAGTTTTACTCCCACAGTGCTCACTCTGCATGCTCCCCGAGTATTACTCCCACAGTGCTCACTCTGCACGATCCCCGAGTGTTACTCCCACAGTGCTCACTCTGCATATTCCCTAAGTATTACTCCCACAGTGCTCACTCTGCACGCTCCCCGAGTGTTACTCCCACAGTGCACACTCTGCATATTCCCTGAGTGTTACTCCCACAGTGCTCCCTCTGCATGCTCCCCGAGTGTTACTCCCACAGTGCTCACTCTGCACGATCCCCGAGTGTTACTCCCACAGTGCTCACTCTACATATTCCCGACTATTACTCCCACAGTGCACACTCTGCATATTCCCTGAGTATTACTCCCAAAGTGCTCACTCTAGATGCTCCCCGAGTGTTACTCCCACAGTACTCACTCTGCATGCTCCCCGAGTGTTACTCCCACAGTACTCACTCTGCATGCTCCCCGAGTGTTACTCCCACAGTGCTCACTCTGCAGCATACTCCCCGAGTGTTACTCCCACAGTGCTCACTCTGCACACCCCCGAGTGTTACTCCCACAGTGCTCACTCTGCATATTCCCCGAGTGTTAATCCCACAGTGCTCACTCTGCATATTCCCCGAGTGTTACTCCCACAGTGCTCACTCTGCATACTCCCCGACTATTACTCCCACAGTGCTCACTCTGCATGCTCCCCTAGTGTTACTCCCACAGTGCTCACTCTGCATACTCCCGAGTGTTACTCCCACAGTGCTCACTCTGCATACCCCCGAGTATTACTCCCACAGAGCTCTCTGCACGCTCCCCGAGTTTTACTCCCACAGTGCTCACTCTGCACGCTCCCGAGTGTTACTCCCACAGTGCTCACTCTACACGCTCCCCGAGTATTACTCCCACAGTGCTCACTCTGCATACTCCCCGACTATTACTTCCACAGTGCTCACTCTGCATGCTCCCCTAGTGTTACTCCCACAGTGCTCACTCTGCATACTCCCGAGTGTTACTCCCACAGTGCTCCCTCTGCATGCTCCCCGAGTGTTACTCCCACAGTGCTCACTCTGCACGATCCCCGAGTGTTACTCCCACAGTGCTCAATCTACATATTCCCGACTATTACTCCCACAGTGCACTCTGCATATTCCCTGAGTATTACTCCCAAAGTGCTCACTCTACATGCTCCCCGAGTGTTACTCCCACAGTACTCACTCTGCATGCTCCCCGAGTGTTACTCCCACAGTGCTCACTCTGCATATTCCCCGAGTGTTAATCCCACAGTGCTCACTCTGCATATTCCCCGAGTGTTACTCCCACAGTGCTCACTCTGCATACTCCCCGACTATTACTCCCACAGTGCTCACTCTGCATGCTCCCCTAGTGTTACTCCCACAGTGCTCACTCTGCATACTCCCGAGTGTTACTCCCACAGTGCTCACTCTGCATACCCCCGAGTATTACTCCCACAGAGCTCACTCTGCACGCTCCCCGAGTGTTACTCCCACAGTGCTCACTCTGCACGCTCCCGAGTGTTACTCCCACAGTGCTCACTCTACACGCTCCCCGAGTATTACTCCCACAGTGCTCACTCTACATGCTCCCCGAGTATTACTCCCACAGTGCTCACTCTGCATATTCCCCGAGTATTACTCCCACAGTGCTCACTCTGCACGCTCCCCGAGTGTTACTCCCACAGTGCTCACTCTGCATATTCCCCGAGTATTACTTCTGCAGTGCTCACTCTGCACGCTCCCCGAGTATTACTCCCACAGTGCTCACTCTGCACGCTCCCCGAGTGTTACTCCCTCAGTGCTCACTCTGCATACCCCCCCGAGTATTACTTCTGCAGTGCACGCTCTCTGCACATTACCTGCGCACACAGTGTACACTCCCCCTCTCTGCTCTGTCTCTCTATCCATTTCTCTCTCCATCCCCCTCTTACCCATGGAGACTGATGGCAGATACAATAGATTTGTTAAAAAAAAAGGTTGGATATCTTTTTAGATGGGAAAGGTATACAGGGATATACCAAATAAGTATACATGGGAAGGATGTTGATCCAGGGATTAATCCGATTGCCAATTCTTGGAGTCAGGAAGGAATTAATTTTTCCCCTTAATGGGGTTTTTTGTTTGCCTTCCTCTGGATCAATAAGTAAGTATAGATATAGGATAAAGTATTTGTTGTCTAAATTTAGCATCGGTTGAACTTGATGGACGTACTGTACGTCTTTTTTCAACCTCATCTACTATGTAACTACGTAACTACGTAACTACGTAACTACGTAACTATGTAACTATATAACACTGCAACACTTTGTTTCCTGTGGGCGTCGTGTTATCTGGGGTCAGTTCACTGCATGAAATGTCTCCATGTTATGCACTGACCGCGCTCAGCTGACCCCGCGCCCTGCTAACCCCGCACCCTGCTGACCCCGCGCCCAGCTGACTCCGCGCCCTGCTGACCCCGTGCCCTGCTGACCCCGCACCCTGCTGACCCCGCACCCTGCTGACCCCGCGCCCAGCTGACCCCGCGCCCTGCTGACCCCGCGCCCTGCTGACCCCGCGCCCAGCTGACCCCGTGCCCTGCTGACCCCGACCCCAGCTGACCCCGTGCCCAGCTGACCCCGCGCCCTGCTGACCCCGCGCTCAGCTGACCCCGCGCCCAGCTGACCCCGCGCCCAGCTGACCCCGCGCCCTGCTGACCCCGCGCCCTGCTGACCCCGCGCCCTGCTGACCCCGCGCTCAGCTGACCCCGCGCCCAGCTGACCCCGCGCCCTGCTGACCCCGCGCCCTGCTGACCCCGCGCCCTGCTGACCCCGCGCCCAGCTGACCCCGCGCCCTGCTGACCCCGCGCCCTGCTGACCCCGCGCCCTGCTGACTCTGCCTCTCACTCTTCTTTCCCCTGTTGCTGCCTCAGAGTTTGAAGTGGTTCCAGCCGGTGAGTGGGAGGAGAAGATGGGGGAGGGGTGACGGGGGTAAAGGGGTGAGAGGAGAGGGGGTAGAAGAGAGGGGGGGAGGGGTGATGGGGGTAAAGGACAGGAGAGGAGAGGGGGTAGAAGAGGGGGGGCAGAGGGAAGCACAGCGATCTGGGAATACGTCGGTAGAAGACAGTTTGGGGGTAGTCCATGGCTCTTTTCCTTATAATGTAGAAAGATGAGGGGGAGTATAGTATGAGGGGGAGTAGGGGGGAGTATAGTATGAGGGGGAGTATAGTATGAGGGGGAGTAGGGGGGAGTATAGTATGAGGGGGAGTATAGTATGAGGGGGAGTAGGGGGGAGTATAGTATGAGGGGGAGTAGGGGGGAGTATAGTATGAGGGGGAGTATAGTATGAGGGGGAGTATAGTATGAGGGGGAGTAGGGGGGAGTATAGTATGAGGGGGAGTAGGGGGGAGTATAGTATGAGGGAGAGTAGGGGGGAGTATAGTATGAGGGGGAGTAGGGGGAGTATAGTATGAGGGGGAGTAGGGGAGAGTACAGTATGAGGGGAGTAGGGGGGAGTATAGTATGAGGGGGAGTAGGGGGGAGTATAGTATGAGGGGGAGTAGGAGGGAGTATAGTATGAGGGGGAGTAGGGGGGAGTATAGTGTAGGGGGGAGTATAGTATGAGGGGGAGTAGGGGGCAGTATAGTGTAGGGGGGAGTATAGTATGAGGGGGAGTAGGGGGGAGTATAGTATGAGGGGGAGTAGGGGGGAGTATAGTATGAGGGGGAGTATAGTATGAGGGGGAGTAGGGGGAGTATAGTATGAGGGGGAGTAGGGGGGAGTATAGTATGAGGGGGAGTAGGGGGGAGTATAGTATGAGGGGCAGTAGGGGGGAGTATAGTATGAGGGGGGGTATAGTATGAGGGGGAGTATAGTATGAGGGGGAGTAGGGGGGAGTATAGTATGAGGGGGAGTAGGGGGGAGTATAGTATGAGGGGGAGTAGGGGGGAGTATAGTATGAGGGGGAGTAGGGGGGAGTATAGTATGAGGGGAGTAGGGGGCAGTATAGTATGAGGGGGAGTATAGTATGAGGGGGAGTATAGTATGAGGGGGAGTAGGGGGGAGTATAATATGAGGGGGAGTAGGGGGGAGTATAGTATGAGGGGGAGTAGGGGGGAGTATAGTATGAGGGGGAGTAGGGGGGAGTATAGTATGAGGGGGAGTAGGGGGGAGTATAGTATGAGGGGGAGTAGGGGGGAGTATAGTATGAGGGGAGTAGGGGGGAGTATAGTATGAGGGGGAGTAGGGGGGAGTATAGTATGAGGGGGAGTAGGGGGGAGTATAGTATGAGGGGGAGTAGGGGGGAGTATAGTGTAGGGGGGAGTATAGTATGAGGGGGAGTAGGGGGGAGTATAGTATGAGGGGGAGTAGGGGGGAGTATAGTATGAGGGGCTCTGTAGAAGATGGGGGGCTTGAGGACTGGATTTCAGTATCCCCCAACAGGTCAGGTTTCAGGATATCCCAGCTTCAGCACAGGTGGCTCAATTAGAGGCTCAGTCGATGACCGATTCTCTGATTGGGCCACCTGTGCTGAAGCAGGGACTGGTATTGATATCCTGGAAACCTGACCTGTTGGAGGCGGGGGGTGCGGCTTGGAGACTAGAGTTGAGCCCCCCCCCCCCCCCCCTTGCTGAAGCTGGGACTGTGCCCCTCGGTGCCAGGGAAATGTGCTGAAGCTTTGGGGGTTGGATCCCCAAAAAGTCCTGTTTTGAAGAATAAAGATTCCACTTATTGGAATTTACCGATCGGATTCTCCATGCAGAAAAACCTAGAACCTTAGAACCTGGCGGCAGAGAAGAACCACCCGGCCCATAAACCGCCATCACTTCTGTGTCCCGTAACCCCCTGTTCTGTCTGTCTGTCTGTCTGTCCGTCTGTCGCCGACCTCCCTGTGAAACGTCCTATATTTCCCCGTGTCTCTGTCCCTCCTGGTACTCTCAGTACTCCCCTCCTGGTACTCTCAGTACTCCCCTCCTGGTACTCTCAGTACTCCCCTCCTGGTACTCTCCGTACTCCCCTCCTGGTACTCTCAGTACTCCCCTCCTGGTACTCTCCGTACTCCTCCCCTGGTACTCTCAGTACTCCCCTCCTGGTACTCTCCGTACTCCCCTCCTGGTACTCTCAGTACTCCCCTCCTGGTACTCTCCGTACTCCTACCCTGGTACTCTCAGTACTCCCCTCCTGGTACTCTCAGTACTCCCCTCCTGGTACTCTCCGTACTCCTCCCCTGGTACTCTCAGTACTCCTCCTTCGGCTCTGGAAGGGGCAGTTATGGGAAATATCCTCTCCTTGCCAGGTGAACCCAGGCAAACCTGCCCAGCACCCGCAGGAGCAATGCTACCAAAACGCGGGGTTCAGTGAGACCCCCGGAGACGAGAGCGCCAGCCAGGAGAGGGGGGCTGTAACCCCCCCGCCCAGCGGACAGAGCAGCGCCAAGGAGCCGAGCAAGGTGGACGGGCAGCCAGGGAAGCAGCACAAGAAGGCGCCAGCGGTGGCTGTGATCTCCCCCGGGAACCAATGTGCAGGAAGGTCTGTGTGCAGGAACAGCAGGGAGGAGGCAGGTAACTACTGTGCAGGAACAGCAAGGAGGAGGCAGGTAACTACTGTGCAGGAACAGCAGGGAGGAGGCAGGTAACTACTGTGCAGGAACAGCAGGGAGGAGGCAGGTAACTACTGTGCAGGAACAGCAGGGAGGAGGCAGGTAACTACTGTGCAGGAACAGCAGGGAGGGGGCAGGTAACTACTGTGCAGGAACAGCAGGGAGGAGGCAGGTAACTACTGTGCAGGAACAGCAGGGAGGAGGCAGGTAACTACTGTGCAGGAACAGCAGGGAGGGGGCAGGTAACTACTGTGCAGGAACAGCAGGGAGGAGGCAGGTAACTACTGTGCAGGAACAGCAGGGAGGGGGCAGGTAACTACTGTGCAGGAACAGCAGGGAGGGGGCAGGTAACTACTGTGCAGGAACAGCAGGGAGGAGGCAGGTAACTACTGTGCAGGAACAGCAGGGAGGAGGCAGGTAACTACTGTGCAGGAACAGCAGGGAGGAGGCAGGTAACTAATGTGCAGGAACAGCAGGGAGGGGGCAGGTAACTACTGTGCAGGAACAGCAGGGAGGAGGCAGGTAACTACTGTGCAGGAGCAGCAGGGAGGGGGCAGGTAACTACTGTGCAGGAACAGCAGGGAGGAGGCAGGTAACTACTGTGCAGGAACAGCAGGGAGGGGGCAGGTAACTACTGTGCAGGAACAGCAGGGAGGAGGCAGGTAACTACTGTGCAGGAACAGCAGGGAGGGGGCAGGTAACTATTGTGCAGGAACAGCAGGGAGGAGGGGGGTAATTACTGTGCAGGAACAGCAGGGAGGAGGCAGGTAACTACTGTGCAGGAACAGCAGGGAGGGGGCAGGTAACTATTGTGCAGGAACAGCAGGGAGGAGGGGGGTAATTACTGTGCAGGAACAGCAGGGAGGAGGCAGGTAACTACTGTGCAGGAACAGCAGGGAGGGGGCAGGTAACTACTGTGCAGGAACCGCAGGGAGGGGGCGGGTAACTACTGTGCAGGAACAGCAGGGAGGGGGCAGGTAACTACTGTGCAGGAACAGCAGGGAGGAGGCAGGTAACTACTGTGCAGGAACAGCAGGGAGGAGGCAGGTAACTACTGTGCAGGAACAGCAGTGAGGAGGCAGGTAACTACTGTGCAGTAACAGCAGGGAGGAGGCAGGTAACTACTGTGCAGGAACAGCAGGGAGGAGGCAGGTAACTACTGTGCAGGGAGGAGGCAGGTAACTACTGTGCAGGGAGGAGGCAGGTAACTACTGTGCAGGGAGGAGGCAGGTAACTACTGTGCAGGAACACAGGGAGGAGGCGGGTAACTACTGTGCAGGAACAGCAGGGAGGGGGCAGGTAACTACTGTGCAGGAACAGCAGGGAGGAGGCGGGTAACTACTGTGCAGGAACATTAGGGAGGAGGCGGGTAACTACTGTGCAGGAACAGCAGGGAGGAGGCAGGTAACTACTGTGCAGGAACAGCAGGGAGGGGGCAGGTAACTACTGTGCAGGAACAGCAGGGAGGGGGCAGGTAACTACTGTGCAGGAAAAGCAGGGAGGAGGCAGGTAACTACTGTGCAGGAACAGCAGGGAGGGGGCAGGTAACTACTGTGCAGGAACAGCAGGGAGGAGGCAGGTAACTACTGTGCAGGAACAGCAGGGAGGGGGCAGGTAACTACTGTGCAGGAACAGCAGGGAGGAGGGGGGTAATTACTGTGCAGGAACAGCAGGGAGGAGGCAGGTAACTACTGTGCATGAACAGCAGGGAGGGGGCGGGTAACTACTGTGCAGGAACCGCAGGGAGGGGGCGGGTAATTATTGTGCAGGAACAGCAGGGAGGGGGCAGGTAACTACTGTGCAGGAACAGCAGGGAGGAGGCAGGTAACTACTGTGCAGGAACAGCAGGGAGGAGGCAGGTAACTACTGTGCAGGAACAGCAGGGAGGAGGCAGGTAACTACTGTGCAGGAACAGCAGGGAGGAGGCAGGTAACTACTGTGCAGGGAGGAGGCAGGTAACTACTGTGCAGGGAGGAGGGAGGTAACTACTGTGCAGGAACACAGGGAGGAGGCGGGTAACTACTGTGCAGGAACAGCAGGGAGGGGGCAGGTAACTACTGTGCAGGAACAGCAGGGAGGAGGCAGGTAACTACTGTGCAGGAACAGCAGGGAGGAGGCAGGTAACTACTGTGCAGGAACAGCAGGGAGGGGGAAGGTAACTACTGTGCAGGAACAGCAGGGAGGAGGGGGGTAATTACTGTGCAGGAACAGCAGGGAGGAGGCAGGTAACTACTGTGCAGGAACAGCAGAGAGGGGGCAGGTAACTACTGTGCAGGAACCGCAGGGAGGGGGCGGGTAACTACTGTGCAGGAACAGCAGGGAGGGGGCAGGTAACTACTGTGCAGGAACAGCAGGGAGGAGGCAGGTAACTACTGTGCAGGAACAGCAGGGAGGAGGCAGGTAACTACTGTGCAGTAACAGCAGGGAGGAGGCAGGTAACTACTGTGCAGGAACAGCAGAGAGGAGGCAGGTAACTACTGTGCAGGGAGGAGGCAGGTAACTACTGTGCAGGGAGGAGGCAGGTAACTACTGTGCAGGGAGGAGGGAGGTAACTACTGTGCAGGACCACAGGGAGGAGGCGGGTAACTACTGTGCAGGAACAGCAGGGAGGGGGCAGGTAACTACTGTGCAGGAACAGCAGGGAGGAGGCAGGTAACTACTGTGCAGGAACATTAGGGAGGAGGCGGGTAACTACTGTGCAGGAACAGTAGGGAGGAGGCAGGTAACTACTGTGCAGGAACAGCAGGGAGGGGGCAGGTAACTACTGTGCAGGAACAGCAGGGAGGGGGCAGGTAACTACTGTGCAGGAACAGCAGGGAGGAGGCAGGTAACTACTGTGCAGGAACAGCAGGGAGGGGGCAGGTAACTACTGTGCAGGAACAGCAGGGAGGAGGCAGGTAACTACTGTGCAGGAACAGCAGGGAGGAGGCAGGTAACTACTGTGCAGGAACAGCAGGGAGGAGGCAGGTAACTACTGTGCAGGAACAGCAGGGAGGAGGCAGGTAACTACTGTGCAGGAACAGCAGGGAGGAGGCAGGTAACTACTGTGCAGGGAGGAGGCAGGTAACTACTGTGCAGGGAGGAGGGAGGTAACTACTGTGCAGGAACACAGGGAGGAGGCGGGTAACTACTGTGCAGGAACAGCAGGGAGGGGGCAGGTAACTACTGTGCAGGAACAGCAGGGAGGAGGCGGGTAACTACTGTGCAGGAACATTAGGGAGGAGGCGGGTAACTACTGTGCAGGAACAGCAGGGAGGAGGCAGGTAACTACTGTGCAGGAACAGCAGGGAGGGGGCAGGTAACTACTGTGCAGGAACAGCAGGGAGGAGGCAGGTAACTACTGTGCAGGAACAGCAGGGAGGAGGCAGGTAACTACTGTGCAGGAACAGCAGGGAGGAGGCAGGTAACTACTGTGCAGGAACAGCAGGGAGGAGGCAGGTAACTACTGTGCAGGAACAGCAGGGAGGGGGCAGGTAACTACTGTGCAGGAACAGCAGGGAGGAGGCAGGTAACTACTGTGCAGGAACAGCAGGGAGGGGGCAGGTAACTACTGTGCAGGAACAGCAGGGAGGGGGCAGGTAACTACTGTGCAGGAACAGCAGGGAGGAGGCAGGTAACTACTGTGCAGGAACAGCAGGGAGGAGGCAGGTAACTACTGTGCAGGAACAGCAGGGAGGAGGCAGGTAACTAATGTGCAGGAACAGCAGGGAGGGGGCAGGTAACTACTGTGCAGGAACAGCAGGGAGGAGGCAGGTAACTACTGTGCAGGAGCAGCAGGGAGGGGGCAGGTAACTACTGTGCAGGAACAGCAGGGAGGAGGCAGGTAACTACTGTGCAGGAACAGCAGGGAGGGGGCAGGTAACTACTGTGCAGGAACAGCAGGGAGGAGGCAGGTAACTACTGTGCAGGAACAGCAGGGAGGGGGCAGGTAACTATTGTGCAGGAACAGCAGGGAGGAGGGGGGTAATTACTGTGCAGGAACAGCAGGGAGGAGGCAGGTAACTACTGTGCAGGAACAGCAGGGAGGGGGCAGGTAACTACTGTGCAGGAACCGCAGGGAGGGGGCGGGTAACTACTGTGCAGGAACAGCAGGGAGGGGGCAGGTAACTACTGTGCAGGAACAGCAGGGAGGAGGCAGGTAACTACTGTGCAGGAACAGCAGGGAGGAGGCAGGTAACTACTGTGCAGGAACAGCAGTGAGGAGGCAGGTAACTACTGTGCAGGAACAGCAGGGAGGAGGCAGGTAACTACTGTGCAGTAACAGCAGGGAGGAGGCAGGTAACTACTGTGCAGGAACAGCAGGGAGGAGGCAGGTAACTACTGTGCAGGGAGGAGGCAGGTAACTACTGTGCAGGGAGGAGGCAGGTAACTACTGTGCAGGGAGGAGGGAGGTAACTACTGTGCAGGAACACAGGGAGGAGGCGGGTAACTACTGTGCAGGAACAGCAGGGAGGGGGCAGGTAACTACTGTGCAGGAACAGCAGGGAGGAGGCGGGTAACTACTGTGCAGGAACATTAGGGAGGAGGCGGGTAACTACTGTGCAGGAACAGCAGGGAGGAGGCAGGTAACTACTGTGCAGGAACAGCAGGGAGGGGGCAGGTAACTACTGTGCAGGAACAGCAGGGAGGGGGCAGGTAACTACTGTGCAGGAAAAGCAGGGAGGAGGCAGGTAACTACTGTGCAGGAACAGCAGGGAGGGGGCAGGTAACTACTGTGCAGGAACAGCAGGGAGGAGGCAGGTAACTACTGTGCAGGAACAGCAGGGAGGGGGCAGGTAACTACTGTGCAGGAACAGCAGGGAGGAGGGGGGTAATTACTGTGCAGGAACAGCAGGGAGGAGGCAGGTAACTACTGTGCATGAACAGCAGGGAGGGGGCGGGTAACTACTGTGCAGGAACCGCAGGGAGGGGGCGGGTAATTATTGTGCAGGAACAGCAGGGAGGGGGCAGGTAACTACTGTGCAGGAACAGCAGGGAGGAGGCAGGTAACTACTGTGCAGGAACAGCAGGGAGGAGGCAGGTAACTACTGTGCAGGAACAGCAGGGAGGAGGCAGGTAACTACTGTGCAGGAACAGCAGGGAGGAGGCAGGTAACTACTGTGCAGGGAGGAGGCAGGTAACTACTGTGCAGGGAGGAGGGAGGTAACTACTGTGCAGGAACACAGGGAGGAGGCGGGTAACTACTGTGCAGGAACAGCAGGGAGGGGGCAGGTAACTACTGTGCAGGAACAGCAGGGAGGAGGCAGGTAACTACTGTGCAGGAACAGCAGGGAGGAGGCAGGTAACTACTGTGCAGGAACAGCAGGGAGGGGGAAGGTAACTACTGTGCAGGAACAGCAGGGAGGAGGGGGGTAATTACTGTGCAGGAACAGCAGGGAGGAGGCAGGTAACTACTGTGCAGGAACAGCAGAGAGGGGGCAGGTAACTACTGTGCAGGAACCGCAGGGAGGGGGCGGGTAACTACTGTGCAGGAACAGCAGGGAGGGGGCAGGTAACTACTGTGCAGGAACAGCAGGGAGGAGGCAGGTAACTACTGTGCAGGAACAGCAGGGAGGAGGCAGGTAACTACTGTGCAGTAACAGCAGGGAGGAGGCAGGTAACTACTGTGCAGGAACAGCAGAGAGGAGGCAGGTAACTACTGTGCAGGGAGGAGGCAGGTAACTACTGTGCAGGGAGGAGGCAGGTAACTACTGTGCAGGGAGGAGGGAGGTAACTACTGTGCAGGACCACAGGGAGGAGGCGGGTAACTACTGTGCAGGAACAGCAGGGAGGGGGCAGGTAACTACTGTGCAGGAACAGCAGGGAGGAGGCAGGTAACTACTGTGCAGGAACATTAGGGAGGAGGCGGGTAACTACTGTGCAGGAACAGTAGGGAGGAGGCAGGTAACTACTGTGCAGGAACAGCAGGGAGGGGGCAGGTAACTACTGTGCAGGAACAGCAGGGAGGGGGCAGGTAACTACTGTGCAGGAACAGCAGGGAGGAGGCAGGTAACTACTGTGCAGGAACAGCAGGGAGGGGGCAGGTAACTACTGTGCAGGAACAGCAGGGAGGAGGCAGGTAACTACTGTGCAGGAACAGCAGGGAGGAGGCAGGTAACTACTGTGCAGGAACAGCAGGGAGGAGGCAGGTAACTACTGTGCAGGAACAGCAGGGAGGAGGCAGGTAACTACTGTGCAGGAACAGCAGGGAGGAGGCAGGTAACTACTGTGCAGGGAGGAGGCAGGTAACTACTGTGCAGGGAGGAGGGAGGTAACTACTGTGCAGGAACACAGGGAGGAGGCGGGTAACTACTGTGCAGGAACAGCAGGGAGGGGGCAGGTAACTACTGTGCAGGAACAGCAGGGAGGAGGCGGGTAACTACTGTGCAGGAACATTAGGGAGGAGGCGGGTAACTACTGTGCAGGAACAGCAGGGAGGAGGCAGGTAACTACTGTGCAGGAACAGCAGGGAGGGGGCAGGTAACTACTGTGCAGGAACAGCAGGGAGGAGGCAGGTAACTACTGTGCAGGAACAGCAGGGAGGAGGCAGGTAACTACTGTGCAGGAACAGCAGGGAGGAGGCAGGTAACTACTGTGCAGGAACAGCAGGGAGGAGGCAGGTAACTACTGTGCAGGAACAGCAGGGAGGGGGCAGGTAACTACTGTGCAGGAACAGCAGGGAGGAGGCAGGTAACTACTGTGCAGGAACAGCAGGGAGGGGGCAGGTAACTACTGTGCAGGAACAGCAGGGAGGGGGCAGGTAACTACTGTGCAGGAACAGCAGGGAGGAGGCAGGTAACTACTGTGCAGGAACAGCAGGGAGGAGGCAGGTAACTACTGTGCAGGAACAGCAGGGAGGAGGCAGGTAACTAATGTGCAGGAACAGCAGGGAGGGGGCAGGTAACTACTGTGCAGGAACAGCAGGGAGGAGGCAGGTAACTACTGTGCAGGAGCAGCAGGGAGGGGGCAGGTAACTACTGTGCAGGAACAGCAGGGAGGAGGCAGGTAACTACTGTGCAGGAACAGCAGGGAGGGGGCAGGTAACTACTGTGCAGGAACAGCAGGGAGGAGGCAGGTAACTACTGTGCAGGAACAGCAGGGAGGGGGCAGGTAACTATTGTGCAGGAACAGCAGGGAGGAGGGGGGTAATTACTGTGCAGGAACAGCAGGGAGGAGGCAGGTAACTACTGTGCAGGAACAGCAGGGAGGGGGCAGGTAACTACTGTGCAGGAACCGCAGGGAGGGGGCGGGTAACTACTGTGCAGGAACAGCAGGGAGGGGGCAGGTAACTACTGTGCAGGAACAGCAGGGAGGAGGCAGGTAACTACTGTGCAGGAACAGCAGGGAGGAGGCAGGTAACTACTGTGCAGGAACAGCAGTGAGGAGGCAGGTAACTACTGTGCAGTAACAGCAGGGAGGAGGCAGGTAACTACTGTGCAGGAACAGCAGGGAGGAGGCAGGTAACTACTGTGCAGGGAGGAGGCAGGTAACTACTGTGCAGGGAGGAGGCAGGTAACTACTGTGCAGGGAGGAGGGAGGTAACTACTGTGCAGGAACACAGGGAGGAGGCGGGTAACTACTGTGCAGGAACAGCAGGGAGGGGGCAGGTAACTACTGTGCAGGAACAGCAGGGAGGAGGCGGGTAACTACTGTGCAGGAACATTAGGGAGGAGGCGGGTAACTACTGTGCAGGAACAGCAGGGAGGAGGCAGGTAACTACTGTGCAGGAACAGCAGGGAGGGGGCAGGTAACTACTGTGCAGGAACAGCAGGGAGGGGGCAGGTAACTACTGTGCAGGAAAAGCAGGGAGGAGGCAGGTAACTACTGTGCAGGAACAGCAGGGAGGGGGCAGGTAACTACTGTGCAGGAACAGCAGGGAGGAGGCAGGTAACTACTGTGCAGGAACAGCAGGGAGGGGGCAGGTAACTACTGTGCAGGAACAGCAGGGAGGAGGGGGGTAATTACTGTGCAGGAACAGCAGGGAGGAGGCAGGTAACTACTGTGCATGAACAGCAGGGAGGGGGCGGGTAACTACTGTGCAGGAACCGCAGGGAGGGGGCGGGTAATTATTGTGCAGGAACAGCAGGGAGGGGGCAGGTAACTACTGTGCAGGAACAGCAGGGAGGAGGCAGGTAACTACTGTGCAGGAACAGCAGGGAGGAGGCAGGTAACTACTGTGCAGGAACAGCAGGGAGGAGGCAGGTAACTACTGTGCAGGAACAGCAGGGAGGAGGCAGGTAACTACTGTGCAGGGAGGAGGCAGGTAACTACTGTGCAGGGAGGAGGGAGGTAACTACTGTGCAGGAACACAGGGAGGAGGCGGGTAACTACTGTGCAGGAACAGCAGGGAGGGGGCAGGTAACTACTGTGCAGGAACAGCAGGGAGGAGGCAGGTAACTACTGTGCAGGAACAGCAGGGAGGAGGCAGGTAACTACTGTGCAGGAACAGCAGGGAGGGGGAAGGTAACTACTGTGCAGGAACAGCAGGGAGGAGGGGGGTAATTACTGTGCAGGAACAGCAGGGAGGAGGCAGGTAACTACTGTGCAGGAACAGCAGAGAGGGGGCAGGTAACTACTGTGCAGGAACCGCAGGGAGGGGGCGGGTAACTACTGTGCAGGAACAGCAGGGAGGGGGCAGGTAACTACTGTGCAGGAACAGCAGGGAGGAGGCAGGTAACTACTGTGCAGGAACAGCAGGGAGGAGGCAGGTAACTACTGTGCAGTAACAGCAGGGAGGAGGCAGGTAACTACTGTGCAGGAACAGCAGAGAGGAGGCAGGTAACTACTGTGCAGGGAGGAGGCAGGTAACTACTGTGCAGGGAGGAGGCAGGTAACTACTGTGCAGGGAGGAGGGAGGTAACTACTGTGCAGGACCACAGGGAGGAGGCGGGTAACTACTGTGCAGGAACAGCAGGGAGGGGGCAGGTAACTACTGTGCAGGAACAGCAGGGAGGAGGCAGGTAACTACTGTGCAGGAACATTAGGGAGGAGGCGGGTAACTACTGTGCAGGAACAGTAGGGAGGAGGCAGGTAACTACTGTGCAGGAACAGCAGGGAGGGGGCAGGTAACTACTGTGCAGGAACAGCAGGGAGGGGGCAGGTAACTACTGTGCAGGAACAGCAGGGAGGAGGCAGGTAACTACTGTGCAGGAACAGCAGGGAGGGGGCAGGTAACTACTGTGCAGGAACAGCAGGGAGGAGGCAGGTAACTACTGTGCAGGAACAGCAGGGAGGAGGCAGGTAACTACTGTGCAGGAACAGCAGGGAGGAGGCAGGTAACTACTGTGCAGGAACAGCAGGGAGGAGGCAGGTAACTACTGTGCAGGAACAGCAGGGAGGAGGCAGGTAACTACTGTGCAGGGAGGAGGCAGGTAACTACTGTGCAGGGAGGAGGGAGGTAACTACTGTGCAGGAACACAGGGAGGAGGCGGGTAACTACTGTGCAGGAACAGCAGGGAGGGGGCAGGTAACTACTGTGCAGGAACAGCAGCGAGGAGGCGGGTAACTACTGTGCAGGAACATTAGGGAGGAGGCGGGTAACTACTGTGCAGGAACAGCAGGGAGGAGGCAGGTAACTACTGTGCAGGAACAGCAGGGAGGGGGCAGGTAACTACTGTGCAGGAACAGCAGGGAGGGGGCAGGTAACTACTGTGCAGGAACAGTAGGGAGGGGGCAGGTAACTACTGTGCAGGAACAGCAGGGAGGAGGCGGGTAACTACTGTGCAGGAACAGCAGGGAGGGGGCAGGTAACTACTGTGCAGGAACAGCAGGGAGGAGGCGGGTAACCTTATTATTTAACCCCTTGAAGGTTTCAGGCCATCTTCCCTCTTTAACACTGTTCTTCTCCTCTCCGTACAGGAGAAATAGTCAGGAAATGGCCGGGACAGACTCCATGGGTGGAAGGTCCCTTCTGTCCAACTCCCGGTGGCATTGTGTAGTGAGGTGGACATGATGTGGTATAAGTCCCTTCTGTCCTACTCCCGGTGGCATTGTGTAGTGAGGTGGACATGATGTGTTATAAGTCCCTTCTGTCCTACTCCCGGTGGCATTGTGTAGTGAGGTGGACATGATGTGGTATAAGTCCCTTCTGTCCAACTCCCGGTGGCATTGTGTAGTGAGGTGGACATGATGTGGTATAAGTCCCTTCTGTCCTACTCCCGGTGGCAGTGTGTAGTGAGGTGGACATGATGTGGTATAAGTCCCTTCTGTCCTACTCCCGGTGGCATTGTGTAGTGAGGTGGACATGATGTGGTATAAGTCCCTTCTGTCCAACTCCCGGTGGCATTGTGTAGTGAGGTGGACATGATGTGTTATAAGTCCCTTCTGTCCAACTCCCGGTGGCATTGTGTAGTGAGGTGGACATGATGTGTTATAAGTCCCTTCTGTCCTACTCCCGGTGGCATTGTGTAGTGAGGTGGACATGATGTGGTATAAGTCCCTTCTGTCCTACTCCCGGTGGCAGTGTGTAGTGAGGTGGACATGATGTGGTATAAGTCCCTTCTGTCCTACTCCCGGTGGCATTGTGTAGTGAGGTGGACATGATGTGTTATAAGTCCTTTCTGTCCTACTCCCGGTGGCATTGTGTAGTGAGGTGGACATGATGTGTTATAAGTCCCTTCTGTCCAACTCCCGGTGGCATTGTTTAGTGAGGTGGACATGATGTGGTATAAGTCCCTTCTGTCCAACTCCCGGTGGCATTGTGTAGTGAGGTGGACAGACATGATGTGGTATAAGTCCCTTCTGTCCAACTCCCGGTGGCATTGTGTAGTGAGGTGGACATGATGTGGTATAAGTCCCTTCTGTCCTACTCCCGGTGGCATTGTGTAGTGAGGTGGACATGATGTGGTATAAGTCCCTTCTGTCCAACTCCCGGTGGCATTGTGTAGTGAGGTGGACATGATGTGGTATAAGTCCCTTCTGTCCTACTCCCGGTGGCATTGTGTAGTGAGGTGGACATGATGTGGTATAAGTCCCTTCTGTCCAACTCCCGGTGGCAGTGTGTAGTGAGGTGGACATGATGTGTTATATGTCCCTTCTGTGCCCAGGGGGTGGTAGGGACTTCACTAACCATAACCGCGCTGGGAGGAACAAGTACCATTAGTCACCGGTCCTTTCTATCCGTCACCTGCAGCACTAAATAGGGCCGTGGGTTCCTCTCGTCTGTGACCCGATCGCCCTGCAGTGGGAGAGACAGACTTGGGTCCTTCCTGTCCATTTCCCCCACCGATGGGAGGGTCAGTGGGTGGGTTACAGGTCTGTCATGTCTCCTGTGGAAGTGGGGCTAGCCCCCCCCCTGTTTGTACCATATACATCCTGCCTCTTCTCTTCCATGTAGCGGAGCTTGTGAAGCCCATGCCACGTCCCCACGAGGAGGCAGCAGCTACTGAGCTCCAGTCAACAACGGGGGGGCTCACCCAGGCCATAATAACCAAAGAAGAAGGGGACAGCCCCCCTGGGAGGCCCCCCCTGGCAGCGATCAGCACCTCCCAACCCGACAGCGACCAGCCCCTGACCCCCGACCCCAGCAGGGAGGCTGCAGACAGACAGGACGGACCGGGGCTGTGGCCAGACCCCCCTCTTCTCTCTAGGTTGCCCATCGTGGTAGAGGTGAATGAGGAGGTGGTGGAGCCAGAAGGCGAGCAGGACGGGCAGTGCCCTCCGATGGGAAGCGGGGTTATCACGCCTGGATCACTCATGCAGCTACTGGAGGACTCCATAGAATGTTAACCCCTTCATGCCTTGGCACTCAGTCCCCCCCCCCCAATTCATGTTTATACGATTGATGTGTCCTTGTACGTGTATTTATTAAATATTTGCCGACAGTGTCCAGCTTCATGGTACAAACCTACTCACAGATATAAGGCACTGCAGGAGTTGGACTATTGTGAGTTTTATTCCCCTTCAACCTTCCTCCATACCAGTATAGGGACTGATGTAGGAGATGGACTACTTCCAGGTTTCCCGCGCCCCCCTCCCCACCATATCGTTGCTGGTAATCACCGCCTGTGTTGGATTAGCGCGGCCCGCGAGATCGACACAAGGGATATTAACTTCGGATGCAACCTGTCGTTTGTAGAATTTATTAGTGATGAAGCGCGGTACCTGCTTTTTATTGTAGCGTTGCTGTTATTTATAGGAGGTGGGAGCTGGAACAAGCACGGGCCGATGATGGTGAGGGAATAAGCACGGGCCGAGGGTGGGCGAGGGAATAAGCACGGGCCGAGGGTGGGCGAGGGAATAAGCACTGGGCGAGGGAATAAGCACGGCGCGGTGATGGGCGAGGGAAGAAGTACGGCCCGGTGATGGGCGAGGGAATAAGCCCGGCCCGGTGATGGGCGAGGGAATAAGCACGGCCCGGTGATGGGCGAGGGAAGAAGCACGGCCGGTGATGGGTGAGGGAATAAGCACGGCCGGTGATGGGTGAGGGAATAAGCACGGCCCGGTGATGGGTGAGGGAATAAGCACGGCCCGGTGATGGGCGAGGGAATAAGCACGGCCCGGTGATGGTGAGGGAATAAGCACGGCGTGGTGATGGGCGAGGGAATAAGCACGGCGTGGTGATGGGCGAGGGAATAAGCACGGCGTGGTGATGGGCGAGGGAATAAGCACGGCCTGGTGATGGTGAGGGAATAAGCACGGCGTGGTGATGGGCGAGGGAATAAGCACGGCGTGGTGATGGGCGAGGGAATAAGCACGGCGTGGTGATGGGCGAGGGAATAAGCACGGCCCGGTGATGGGCGAGGGAATAAGCACGGCCCGGTGATGGGTGAGGGAATAAGCACGGCCCGGTGATGGGTGAGGGAATAAGCACGGCCCGGTGAGGCCAGGGAATAAGCACGGCCCGGTGAGGCCAGGGAATAAGCACGGCCTGGTAAGGCCAGGGAATAAGCACGGCCCGGTGATGGGCGAGGGAAGAAGCACGGCCGGTGATGGGCGAGGGAATACGCACGGCCCGGTGATGGGCGAGGGAAGAAGCACTGTGCGGTGATGGGTGAGGGAATAAACACGGCCCGGTGATGGGTGAGGGAATAAGCACGGCCGGTGATGGGTGAGGGAATAAGCACGGCCCGGTGATGGGCGAGGGAATAAGCACGGCCCGGTGATGGGCGAGGGAATAAGCACGGCCCGGTGATGGGCGAGGGAATAAGCACGGCCCGGTGATGGGCGAGGGAATAAGCACGGCCCGGTGATGGGCGAGGGAATAAGCACGGCCCGGTGATGGTGAGGGAATAAGCACGGCGTGGTGATGGGCGAGGGAAGAAGCACTGCGCGGTGATGGGCGAGGGAATAAGCACAGCCCGGTGATGGTGAGGGAATAAACACGGCCGGTGATGGGCGAGGGAAGAAGCACGGCCGGTGATAGCGAGGGAATAAGCACGGCCCGGTGATGGGTGAGGGAATAAGCACGGCCGGTAATAGCGAGGGAATAAGCACGGCCCGGTGATGGGCGAGGGAATAAGCACGGCCCGGTGATGGGTGAGGGAAGAAGCACGGCGCGGTGATTGGCGAGGGAATAAGCACAGCCCGGTGATGGTGAGGGAATAAACACGGCCGGTGATGGGCGAGGGAATAAGCACGGCCCGGTGATGGGTGAGGGAATAAGCACGGCCCGGTGATGGGCGAGGGAATAAGCACGGCCCGGTGATGGTGAGGGAATAAGCACGGCGTGGTGATGGGCGAGGGAAGAAGCAATGCGCGGTGATGGGCGAGGGAATAAGCACAGCCCGGTGATGGTGAGGGAATAAACACGGCCGGTGATAGCGAGGGAATAAACACGGCCGGTGATGGGTGAGGGAATAAGCACGGCCCGGTGATGGGCGAGGGAATAAGCACAGCCCGGTGATGGGCGAGGGAATAAGCACGGCCCGGTGATGGGCGAGGGAATAAGCACGGCCCGGTGATGGGCGAGGGAATAAGCACGGCGCGGTGATGGGCGAGGGAAGAAGCACGGCGCGGTGATTGGCGAGGGAATAAGCACGGCGTGGTGATGGGCGAGGGAATAAGCACGGCGTGGTGATGGGCGAGGGAATAAGCACGGCCCGGTGATGGGTGAGGGAATAAGCACGGCCCGGTGATGGGTGAGGGAATAAGCACGGCCCGGTGATGGTGAGGGAATAAGCACGGCGTGGTGATGGGCGAGGGAAGAAGCACTGCGCGGTGATGGGCGAGGGAATAAGCACAGCCCGGTGATGGTGAGGGAATAAACACGGCCGGTGATGGGTGAGGGAATAAGCACGGCCCGGTGATGGGCGAGGGAATAAGCACAGCCCGGTGATGGGCGAGGGAATAAGCACGGCTCGGTGATGGGTGAGGGAAGAAGCACGGCGCTGTGATTGGCGAGGGAATAAGCACGGCGTGGTGATGGGCGAGGGAATAAGCACGGCGTGGTGATGGGCGAGGGAATAAGCACGGCCCGGTGATGGTGAGGGAATAAGCACGGTCCGGTGATGGGTGAGGGAATAAGCACGGCCCGGTGATGGGTGAGGGAATAAGCACGGCCCGGTGAGGCCAGGGAATAAGCACGGCCCGGTGAGGCCAGGGAATAAGCACGGCCCGGTGAGGTAATAAGCACGGCCCGGTAAGGCCAGGGAATAAGCACGGCCCGGTGATGGGCGAGGGAATAAGCACGGCCCGGTGAGGTAATAAGCACGGCCCGGTAAGGCCAGGGAATAAGCACGGCCTGGTGATGGGCGAGGGAATAAGCACGGCCCGGTGATGGGTGAGGAAATAAGCACGGCCTGGTGATGGGTGAGGAAATAAGCACGGCCCGGTGATGGGTGAGGAAATAAGCACGGCCTGGTGAGGGAATAAGCACGGCCTGGTGATGGGCGAGGGAATAAGCCCGGCCCGGTGAGGGAATAAGCCCGGCCCGGTGAGGGAATAAGCACGGCCTGGTGATGGGCGAGGGAATAAGCACGGCCCGGTGAGGGAATAAGCACGGCCCGGTGAGGGAATAAGCACGGCCCGGTGATGGAATAAGCACGGCCCGGTGATGGGCGAGGCAATTAGCAAGGCCCAGTGATGGGCGAGGGAATAAGCACGGCCCAGTGATGGGTGAGGGAATAAGCACGGCCCGGTGATGGGTGAGGTAAGAAGCACGGCCCGGTGATGGGCGAAGGAATAAGTACGGCCCGGTGAGGGAATAAGCACGGCCTGGTGATGGGCGAGGGAATAAGCACGGCCCGGTGAGGGAATAAGCACGGCCCGGTGAGGGAATAAGCCTGGCGCGGTGATTGGAGCGTAGAAACATAAACCGTTAAATTACAGAAATGTGAAAATACGATCATTTTCCCGGCGAGTCCCGGTGAAGAAGATCCCGGCGATGTATAACATGAATGGGGTGCAAACCCGGTCGGCAACTCCAGTCCCCGAGGGCCACCAGCAGGCCAGATATTCAGGATATACCTGCTGGTGCTGGTCAGTCAACGATTGAGCCACCTGTGCTGAAGCAGGGATATCCCTAATACCTGGCCTGTTGGTGGCCCTTGAGGACTGGAGATAGAGCGGGACAGACAGACTGACACTGGCCACCCCCCCCTCCCCACCAGGAGTTGTGCTACTTTAAGACTTCCTCCCCCTATAAAATCAGGGGCCAGGGTTGATGCCAGTTTGCTAGCAAAAATAGTCAAAGGGTCTCACACAGCGCCCACGTCTGCACCTCACATACGGGGGGCTCAGGCACGAGGGGGCGCGGGTTTTGATCGCTGAGGGCTGATTGGTGAAAGTGTCCTCCTTTCTCCAATATAACGTCACACTTATTATTCCCCAACTGCCCTGAACTAGGGCCCTACATCCTACGGGAGGGGCAGTTTCGGGTCCTGGGCTCCCTGGGTTGGGGCAGCTGCTTAGTTAAATGTTGCCCTGGTGGCCTCTCTCTCTCTGCTGTCCCACCTCACTCAGAAAGGGTCAGTCCCTCCCGGGAGCAGCGTCACCGCGGGACAGTGACATGTTTAATAGGTTACATGGAGTTAAAGGGTGCTCAATGATACCCGTTTTCATGTTATGGTTTTTTAACATTTCCGCAGCAACCTAAAGCGTTCGAGGGATTTTATAACTTTTACCTCGTGTCGTTTGATGATCAATCTGTTTGTAAGTCCCCAAAACTAGCGGTGAAGTGTTGTCCAGGGTTTGCGATGTAATTACGTAGCGGCCACCGATACACCGAGATATTTATGTTTCAATTTGGCGGATCCGGGGAAAAGGGAAACGGCCATTCCCCACAGGATGCCACGGAGCCGGTATTAGTTACTTTACCGAGGACACGGAATAATTCCACGTAAACCGATAACACGGGTGAGTTATTTACCGTCTCCGTCCCGCACAGCAGGTCCAGGGAATGTAACCGGCGCGTCGCAGAGGCGAGAATAATAAAACGTCCCGTGTTTGGGAGCAGCGCCCCGGCATTTCCCTCATTGGGACCGCTGGATCTTACTAGGAACTGATGTGTTTTTATTGCGTCCGCATTCCGTCCCCGCGGGATACAGGGAGGGGGGGGGGTAGGATTGAGGGGAGGGAGGAGGGAATAGAGGGGGAAGAGGGAGGGGGGGGAAGAGGGAGGGAGGGGGGAAGAGGGAGGAGGGGGAAGAGGGAGGGGGGGGAAGAGGGAGGGAGGGGGGGAAGAGGGAGGGGGGGAAGAGGGAGGGAGGGGGGGAAGAGGGGGGGGGGAAGAGGGAGGGGGGGAGAGGGAGGGGGGGGGGAAGAGGAAGGGGGGTGGGAAGAGGGAGGGGGGGGGAAGAGGGAGGGGGGGGAAGAGGGAGGGGGGGGGAAGAGGGAGGGGGGGGCACCAGTATTTCCATGCATTAGGTGTTCCTTTCTTCCCTGAGACCACCTGCATCTGGTTCAGTATCAATGACCGCGGGTGGTGCAAACTGGGCAGAGTTTTTGCCCACTCTGATTGGTAGTCGGTCTCTGACCCCCGTGGCGTCTCTGATTGACCCCCGTGGCGTCTCTGATTGGTAGTCGGTCTCTGACCCCCGTGGCGTCTCTGATTGGCAGTCGGTCTCTGATTGACCCCCCGTGGCGTCTCTGATTGGTAGTCGGTCTCTGACCCCCGTGGCGTCTCTGATTGGTAGTCGGTCTCTGACCCCCGTGGCGTCTCTGATTGGTAGTCGGTCTCTGATTGACCCCCGTGGCGTCTCTGATTGGTAGTCGGTCTCTGATTGACCCCCGTGGCGTCTCTGATTGGTAGTCGGTCTCTGATTGACCCCCGTGGCGTCTCTGATTGGTAGTCGGTCTCTGATTGACCCCCGTGGCGTCTCTGATTGGCAGTCGGTCTCTGATTGACCCCCGTGGCGTCTCTGATTGACCCCCGTGGCGTCTCTGATTGGTAGTCGGTCTCTGACCCCCGTGGCGTCTCTGATTGACCCCCGTGGTGTCTCTGATTGGTAGTCGGTCTCTGACCCCCGTGGCGTCTCTGATTGGTAGTCGGTCTCTGACCCCCGTGGCGTCTCTGATTGGTAGTCGGTCTCTGACCCCCGTGGCGTCTCTGATTGGTAGTCGGTCTCTGACCCCCGTGGCGTCTCTGATTGACCCCCGTGGCGTCTCTGATTGGTAGTCGGTCTCTGACCCCCGTGGCGTCTCTGATTGACCCCCGTGGCGTCTCTGATTGACCCCCGTGGCGTCTCTGATTGACCCCCGTGGCGTCTCTGATTGGTAGTCGTTAGACTTGTCGTCTTGGGCCTCAGTTTCTTGACGTATCACCTTTTCTAAGCTGACGATTCCTTCAATGAGTGGGGAAGTCCTCCGTGATATCTGGTGGGGGTATCTCTACTGCAGTAGCGTTGTCTGGAAGCTTCTTCCGCCCCGGGGGACCCCGGCCTTCGGCTTCCTTATCCCTCAGGGGCTTACCCGCAAAAAGTATGACTCCCTTATTTGTAGAGGGGTCATTTGGGGCTGGTTTAGGATCCCTAAACTCCAATACCCCAGTGTTTTGTGGTTTTCTCTTTGCAGTTCGCGAACGCGTCGTCTTGTGCCTTTTTCCCTTGCACAGATGAGTGCGCAACCACAGTTGCATCTTTAGGGGTGTGATTAGCGACACCGTTCTGTCTTAATCTAGCCGAGGACGGAATCTTTATCGCGGCTGTTTTCATCGCGAGGAAACTGGTTTGGGCCCGTGGGTACGGTAACAGGACTGAGTATTGTCAGTCCAAATCCGCTTTGTTCGCGAGACGTCCCGCGCAGCAGACACTCCGATAGGCATTCTGTCCCAAGACACAACACGTCACCGGACGGCAGTGCCAGCAGCTGCAATATATATATATATATATACAGTATATTTTTACTCACCTGTCTATATCAGTATAGCAGATTTGTGCTCGGCTATTTGTCCATCTATGACTCTGCTTATACTACTTATTTCTACAGTATAGTAGATATATGTTAGTCACACAGTATTACACTATGTAGGTTTTTTGCCTTTCTCCAGATTCCCTGATCCTACACCCTGCGGAGCTCTCTGGACCCCGGACACTGGTTCTATGTACAGAGACCCATGTGAATTGGGGGTCGGGGTGCTCAAGCACCTGAACCTATTTAAAATGTGTCCATTCATTGAAAGGGAAAGAGCATGCTGGGTAAATAATGTAATAATGGCAATCACAGTCCTAAACCTATAGACGGGCTCTAGAACACCCTGAAGGTGGGGGTAGCATGCAGAGACACTTCCCCCCTCCTCATTGGGTTGGCCCCAGGTATATGTACTCACAAGTCCCCAGCAGCTCTCCCCAAAGCGTGCAGCTGTGTCCAGATCAGGAGAATACAATGCAGCGCGTGTGCAGCGCAATGCAGCGCGTGTGCAGCGCTATGCAGCGCGTGTGCAGCGCAATGCAGCGGGTGTGCAGCGCAATGCAGCGCGTGTGCAGCGCAATGCAGAGCGTGTGCAGCGCAATGCAGCGCGTGTGCAGCGCAATGCAGCGGGTGTGCAGCGGGTGTGCAGCGCAATGCAGCGCGTGTGCAGCGCAATGAAGTGTGTGCAGCGCAATGCAGCGTGTGTGCAGCGCAATGCAGCGTGTGTGCAGCGCAATGCAGCGTGTGTGCAGCGCAATGCAGTGTGTGTGTGCAGCGCAATGCAGTGTGTGCAGCGCAATGCAGTGTGTGTGTACAGCGCAATGCAGTGTGTGCAGCGCAATGCAGTGTGCAGCGCAATGCAGAGTGTGCAGCGCAATGCAGTGTGCAGCGCAATGCAGAGTGTGCAGCGCAATGCAGAGTGTGCAGCGCAATGCAGAGTGTGCAGCGCAATGCAGAGTGTGCAGCG
Source organism: Ascaphus truei (assembly GCF_040206685.1). NCBI lineage: Eukaryota > Metazoa > Chordata > Amphibia > Anura > Ascaphidae > Ascaphus > Ascaphus truei. The sequence continues at coordinate 89,748 of NW_027456986.1, read as the reverse complement.
CAATGCAGAGTGTGCAGCGCACAGCAAAGAGAGAGAGAGGAGCAGGTCTGGCAAAAAAATAATCTCTTTAATGGGAGGCCATAAAATAGGGGGTTGCAGCCCTCCTACGCGTTTCGTGCAGGTTATGCACTTTATCAAGAAGTGTCACACATGATACACAGATCGTTTAAATACAGCTGACTGCCGTTTTGGCACCAAAACGAATGATGTCACTAATCATCATAAACCAATGGGCATCGCCTCCCCAGCATACGCGCCGCAAAATCCGGTCGCAGGGAGAGCCCCCGCCCACACAGCCCAAAAAACTCACAGCCCCAGGGAGCCCACACTCACCCGTCGCTTGTGGTTATCACAGCCATGTTCTGATGAATGGAAAATGCGCGCACAGCTCCCCAGCATCAGGAGCCAATAGGAAATAGCAATAGCCATAATAAAACAACAAGACACACAGCGGTCAGCAAAAGAATACATAGCGTGAATAACTACTTAGATACATTAAAAATATATATGTTAAAAAATGTATAGCTATACATACGCATAAAAACACATGCGCAAGCCTCTTAACGATACAGAAGTACATGACCCCAATAATACTCATGACATGATATATTCCTAAACGTTAATATGAGTATGTAACCTAAAAGAAGGAAAGGGAATATTAATGTCCATAGCATTATCATTTAGATGAAGAAAATGGAAATAGCTGAAATCAAAACCCTGATAACTAGATTTCAAAATTAAATTCTTTCAAATATACAATGTCTAAAGCATTTATCTAACGCATTAATCTAAAGCATTTATCTAAAGTAAAGCATTAATCTAAAGCATTTATCTAAAGTAAAGCATTTATCTAAAGTAAAGCATTTATCTAAAGCATTGTTGAATCCTTCAGAACAAAGATGTATAATTATTAGGATATGGCATATCAGTATTGGTTTATATATTAGGATTCCACATCCTAGTATCACATGAAGGAATGTAGCAAAGGATTCAACAATGCTTTAGATAAATGCGTTAGATAAATGCTCTAGATAAATGCTCTAGATAAATGCTCTAGATAAATGCTCTGGATAAATGCTCTAGATAAATGCTCTAGATAAATGCGTTAGATAAATGCGTTAGATAAATGCGTTAGATAAATGCGTTAGATAAATGCGTTAGATAAATGCGTTAGATAAATGCTCTAGATAAATGCGTTAGATAAATGCGTTAGATAAATGCGTTAGATAAATGCTCTAGATAAATGCTCTAGATAAATGCTCTAGATAAATGCTCTAGATAAATGCGTTAGATAAATGCGTTAGATAAATGCGTTAGATAAATGCGTTAGATAAATGCTTTAGATAAATGCGTTAGATAAATGCGTTAGATAAATGCGTTAGATAAATGCGTTAGATAAATGCGTTAGATAAATGCTTTAGATAAATGCGTTAGATAAATGCGTTAGATAAATGCGTTAGATAAATGCGTTAGATAAATGCGTTAGATAAATGCGTAAGATAAATGCGTAAGATAAATGCTTTAGATTAATGCGTAAGATAAATGCTTTAGATTAATGCGTTAGATTAATGCTTTAGATAAATGCGTTAGATAAATGCGTTAGATTAATGCTTTAGATTAATGCTTTAGATTAATGCGTTAGATTAATGCGTTAGATAAATGCGTTAGATAAATGCGTTAGACATTGTATATTTGAAAGAATTTAATTTTGGTTTGTCTCCTGGGGCTCCGGCTAGACAGGTATTCTCGCGAGATGTTCGGCTGGTCCGGCTAGACAGGTAGTCTCGCGAGATGTTCGGCTGGTCCGGCTAGACAGGTAGTCTCGCGAGATGTTCGGCTGGTCCGGCTAGACAGGTAGTCTCGCGAGATGTTCGGCTGGTCCGGCTAGACAGGTAGTCTCGCGAGATGTTCGGCTGGTCCGGCTGACGTCACCAACACCGGAGGATGCGATTAATTTAGGTAATTAAAGTATAGGTACATAAGTGTGTGTTTATTGCGATTGGGGTATACTCTTTGACAAAGGGCTTTGCCCGAAACGCGTCAGAGTGGGTGGTTGGTTCTTCTTATGGTGTCTCCCCTTGTCGACCATTAAAGGAGTTTTTTAACCTATGGTGTGCTGGTTCCTGCTGTTTGTCCCTGCGCTGTGCTCCACTTTCCTCCCTAGAGGCTGTTTTCTATTGCTATTTCCTATTGGCTCCTGATGCTGGGGAGCTGCGCGCGCATTCTCCATTCATCAGGCTACCATGCGGTTGTGCTGTGTGGATATGTGCGCGCATGCTGATGAGTTTGGGAGGTTACTGGTAGTGCCTCGTCTGTCCACGCATGCGCGCTGCGACGGGACGGAGGGGAGTCCCTTGCAGAACATGGCTGTGATCACCACAAGCGACGGGTGAGTGTGGGCTCCCTGGGGCTGAGAGTTATTTGGGCTGTGTGGGCGGGGGCTCTCCCTGCGACCGGATTTTGCGGCGCGTATGCTGGGGAGGCGAAGCCCATTGGTTTATGATGATTAGTGACATCATTCGTTTTGGCGCCAAAACGGCAGTCAGCTGTATTTAAACGGTCTGTGTATCATGTGTGACACTTCTTGATAAAGTGCATAACCTGCACGAAACGCGTAGGAGGGCTGCAACCCCCTATTTTATGGCCTCCCATTAAAGAGATTATTTTTTTGCCAGACCTGCTCCTCTCTCTCTCTTTGCTGTGCGCTGCACACACACTGCATTGCGATGCACACACGCTGCATTGCGCTGCACACATACTGCATTGCGCTGCACACACACTGCATTGCGCTGCACACGCACTGCATTGCGCTGCACACACGCTGCATTGCGCTGCACACACTGCACACACACTGCATTGCGCTGCACACACACTGCATTGCGCTGCACACACACTGCATTGCGCTGCACACACACTGCATTGCGCTGCACACACACTGCATTGCGCTGCACACACACTGCATTGCGCTGCACACACACTGCATTGCGCTGCACACACACTGCATTGCGCTGCACACACACTGCATTGGATAAGTACAGAGACCACCTTATGGTTTGAATTGGTTCTTGATCACACAGTGATCAAGTGGCGCCGTCACACTCATCTTATTTCCACACTTCCCCATAGTTGTCCAACACTAGGAAATGCCAGACTCCATATCTCTTCCCAATCCCCATTAAACTCGGGGGTGGGGCTGTGCTCTGTATGCATGTCCCGGCACCCAGATATCCAACCCTAGAGGTGCCAGACTCCATATCTCTTCCCAATCCCCATTAAACTCGGGGGTGGGGCTGTGCTCGGTATGCATGTCCCGCACCCAGATATCCAGCCCTAGAGGTGACTGGATCGGTTACCAGAGTCTAGCAGCCATTACTGTGCCAGGATGTCCTGTGATTTTCAACCTACCAAGACCCGTGAACCCTACCCAAATATATGGCGACTTTGTGGAACACCTTCAAAATGTGCTGTTAACGACAACCCCTTTCCTCCTACTTACGGACAAATACTATTGCCACTATGGAGCTTATATTTCCCAATACATTTGTCTTTCTAGATAATATACAATTGATACCTTAGTATAACCTTTAATGATATTTTTTTTATGTAAAAATAGAAATATATGACAAAATAAAACGATTTGGTGTTGAAAAGTAAAACAAAGATGGTCTCAGGGATCCCCTGGTCACCTATGAAACCACGGGCCGAAGACATACAGGTTCCACATAGGAGCCTGGTTTGACCAATCCCATTTCAGCTTAAACAGAGGAGAGAGACGAGAGACGAGATAACTGAAACCCACAAGTCAGACGATGTATATAAAATACTTGTATTTATCATGCTATAGCTGGGTCTGTAATAAACACTTTCACACGATCTTTATTGGAATAGAATTAAAAAAATACAAATCTGATAAAAAAACAAGTTAAATGAATAAAAAATAACACCACTCCAGCACTGCAGGGGAGAAAATAACACCACTCCAGCACTGCAGGGGCGAAAATAACACCACTCCAGCACTGCAGGGGCGAAAATAACACCACTCCAGCACTGCAGGGGCGAAAATAACACCACTCCAGCACTGCAGGGGCGAAAATAACACCACTCCAGCACTGCAGGGGCGAAAATAACACCACTCCAGCACTGCAGGGGCGAAAATAACACCACTCCAGCACTGCAGGGGCGAAAATAACCCTGCGTGTTCATTAAAAGCAGCACGGAGCGCTGTGAGGTTCTGCGCAGTATACACGCGCTGAGGAAGCAGAGCAGCTCCACCAGGAAGATGGTGACCAGGCCGGCCAGGATACGGAGAACCCCGAAAACAGCCTGTGACGCGGAGAAAAGGTTTCAGCAAAAGTATTCTTTTTGTAAGTAGAATATTGGTTCCACCTTTATAGGAGCCTGTTCCACTTACCAAATCCCAGAATAACGTCTTTCTAAAATGTGGCCCTCTGACTTATTCTCTATCCTGGCCACGCGGAACTAGATTACTATACCTAGGAGAAAGTGATGGACACAAACCACGTTCCCTCCAAGGACCAAAACCGTTACATTTCAATGGAAAGCGCGGCTTTGTGTCGGTGACGGATCCTAGAAATCAGTGACACGGACGCCAAACAAGTGTCAGTTACCAAATCAGCCGCGATTCATGGTGCCGTCTCCAAATAAGTGAGAGGTACCACACCAGGTGCGGTTCTTGGTGCCGTCTCCAAATAAGTGAGAGGTACCACACCAGCTGCGGTTCTTGGTGCCGTCTCCAAATAAGTGAGAGGTACCACACCAGGTGCGGTTCTTGGTGCCGTCTCCAAATAAGTGAGAGGTACTACATCAGGTGCGGTTCTTGGTGCCGTTGAGGCGTTGATTACCCTACATTCTTTTTTGACATTGGAAAGGTAGACCGTTTCATACTCGTCACTGCTTTATGTTGCGGAGCATTGACTTGTGGCTGGCAGCGAGGTTCCAGTAGATGGGGGATCCACCCTCCCTCACACTTCCTGTGCGCGGGGAGCGGAGGAAGCTCGGCCCGTGTGCACCTCCACCAGTCGGAGCGCGCCCAGAACCGCGGCCAGCTGTTGAGTGAGCCCTCGCAGAATGTCCAGCAGGGGGAGACACAGGCTGCGCACGCTGGACAACAGGTTGAGCAGGAAGATGAGCAGAGGCTGCAGGAAGCTGTTAAACAAGGCGACCAGCAGAGGCTTCACCACGTGGTCCCCCGTCACGGTCAGCAAGCCCACCACCAGCACCTGCGAGAGAAGCCAACACCACACGTCACAGGGAGAACGTACTTACTGAGAACCACCTCACTCTTAATGCGGCAGCCCGGGAACGTCTTGGTTTGTGACATATTTGGTACCGACGGGTTCTCGTGATACTTTCAGCGCTGGGGACCCGGTTCCCAAAATACCGGGTTTAAAGTTCCCTCCTGGGAGAAACATGGCCGCCAAATCTTATTGGTCAGCGGTCTCATTGTCATAGGTTTCAGCTTCTCTATCTCTCCCTGTAAGGTCTCTCCCCATCTGGCCCCATCAGGTCTTTTCCCAGACTCCCTACCTCCCCACCAATCAGGTCTCTCTCCCTCCCCTGTCAGGTCTCCCCCACCGTCAAGTCTGTCTCCCCCTCAGGTCTCTCCCCCGATCTATCCCAGTCAGGTCTCTCCCCCCTAGTCTGGTCTCTCCCCGAGTCAGGTCTGTCTCTCCCCCACCCCCATCAGGTCTCTCTCTCCCCCCGTCAGGTCTCTCTCCCACCTCCCCCGCCCCCCCCAGGTCTCTCCCCCCATCTATCCCGATCAGGTCTGTCTCTCCCCACCCCCATCAGGTCTCTCTCTCCCCTCCCCCCCGTCAGGTTTCTTCCCCCAGTCTAGTCTCTCCCCCCCAGTCAGGCTTCTCGTCAGGTCTATCCCTATCTGGTCTCCCCCACCCACCCGTCAGGTCTCTCATCAGGTCTATCCGCATCTGGTTTCCCCACCCCCATCAGGTCTCTCCCCCCCAGTAAGGTCTCCCCTTCACTCAGGTCTGCTTCTACTTGATCCATCGCTGCCAGAGCGGCGGGGCAACGCATGGCAAACAGCTTAAAAGGGTTACGACACGCAGTGAGGTCCCTCACCCTCATTAAACCCGTTGCGTGCCCGCTCCACCCTCCCCCACTCGCTCTACCCTCCCCACCCACCCTCCCCCACTCCCCCCACCCTCCCACCTGGAAGATGTGTTTGCTGAGGAAGCAGAGCAGCTCCACCAGGAAGATGGTGACCAGGCTGGCCAGGATACGGAGAACCCCGAAAACTTCTCGCCAGCCACGCAGAATCGTCTTCTCCGCGCTGCGAGGACGGCAGAGATCGGACTCGTCACAATGCTGCATACATCTCTGGCACTGAAGGGGTTACAGCCTCAATGCCACTTACCAACATATACTGGCTTTGCAATGAGGCAGCTGCACTGGGGCATGGAGCATCTCTGACACCATTTTAGCAATGAACGTGTTACGTGAGATATGTTTTGTTGTAGTAAACTCGCCCACATAGCTCACTTAGGTGAAGATCCCTAACCAGTAAATGTAAGGGTGCGCCCACAGGGGAAGTGATTTGGGGTGAGATTAAAGCTTAGAAAGTTCACAACATGGACCATATACAGTAACGGGAAGCACGGATCGGTGGTACTAAGAAAACCTGCCCGGGAAGTAGGTGAAGCCGGTCCCAAGCCCATTGTCCGTTCTCCTCGTGACCTTGAGCAAGTGACCTGAAGACACTTACAGCCCAATAACTTCAATAGACGGTAATGTGTCTTGTGGAATAGCACTGCTTAGTAAATATGGGTTTATTGCTCAGTCACAAACATTAGATTGTAAGCTCTTTGCAAGAGGGACTCCATCTCACCTCAGGACTTTGCCGACTATTTCAAGGAAAAGGTGGAATCCGTACGTCAGGACATCCCCTCTGTTTCTTCCTCCCATCACACACCACTTCCTAACTCTCCTCCTGCCTTCCTCAACTCCTTTTCACCTGTCACAGAGGAGGATGTGTCACTGCTAATCGCCTCTTCTCCCTCTACCACTTGCCCTCTTGACCCCATTCCCTCCCATCTCCTAAAACCTCTTGCTCCTACTATAATCCCTACACTCTCACACATTTTTAACAACTCCCTCTACTCTGGAACCTTTCCCTCCTCCTTCAAACATGCAACAGTCATACCATTACTCAAACACAGCAAGCTTGACCCTGCCTGTCTTTCTAACTATCGACCTGTCTCCCTCCTGCCTTTTGCCTCTAAACTCCTTGAACGTCTTCTATTCTCTCGCTTGCTCCATTCTCTCACCACCTATTCTCTCCTGGACCCTCTAGAATCTGGCTTCCGCACTGCTCACTCCGCTGAAACAGCCCTCACTAAAATATCTAATGACCTCCATGCTGCCAAAGACAGAGGTCACTACACTCTGCTCATATTACTCGACCTCTCTGCAGCATTTGACACAGTGGACCACCCTCTTCTCCTTCACATTCTCCATACTCTTGGTATCCATAACAAAGCTCTATCCTGGATCTCATCCTACCTCTCCCATCGTACTTTCAGTGTCTCTTCTGCTAACACCTCCTCCTCCTCTATTGATCTCTCTGTGGGGGTACCCCAGGGCTCTGTCCTGGGACCTCTTCTCTTTTCTCTGTACACACTCTCTCTAGGTGACCTAATCACATCTCTTGGGTTTAGATATCACCTCTATGCTGACGACACACAAATTTACTTTTCTACCCCTGACCTCACACCTGCTGAACAGACCAAAGTTTCTGAATGTCTCTCTGCGATATCATCCTGGATGGCCATCCGCCGACTTAAACTTAACATGGCAAAAACAGAGCTCCTCATACTGCCTCCCAAACCTGGCCCCACTGCCTCCTTCCACATTACTGTTGGAACTACGATCATTCACCCAGTAGCCCAAGCACGCTGCCTAGGGGTCACACTCTACTCCTCTCTCCCCTCACATTCAAAACATATTGAAAACCTGTCGCTTTTTCCTCCGCAATATAACAAAGATACGCCCTTTCCTCTGTTACTCGACTGCTAAAACTCTGACTCGGGCCCTCATTCTCTCCCGTCTTGATTACTGTAACCTCCTGCTGTCCGGCCTTCCTGCCTCTCACCTGTCTCCCCTACAATCTATTAGACAGACAAGTGTCCTAGCGCTCAACCTAATAATCATATAGGGCAGGAGTGATACTGAGGTGCAAACGGAACATGAATAGACTGAGAGCACATAAATGTTCCCCCAGTTAGGGAGACGCACGAGATTCCCGTATATACTGTATGCCGTCATTCAGCTTGTGTATATAATATAGGACGTAGAGAATGTATTACATCTCCGAGTATATTACTCAGGCTACCAAATAGTAGCACAACTCCCAGTGAACTCATAGAAAAAAATACCATTTTATTTAACAATGATGCAAACTCTGTGATGTATATACAAAGTGTGTATAAAATCCTGTGTGGTTGCTGTAGGGTCAGGTGCAGTATATTCACATATGGGAATACTGCCATCTACTGGATATTGTGTATGGATGGGTGGTTCTGCTCAAGGATGTCTTCTCTCTTCCCCCTTTGTATCTAAAGCTCTCTCCCGCCTTAAACCTTTCTCACTGACTGCCCCACACCTCTGGAATGCCCTTCCCCTCAGTACCCGACTTGCACCCTCTCTATCCACCTTAAAACACACCTTAAAACACACCTCCTTAAGGAAGCATATGAGTAGCTCCATGGCTGATACTATACACCCGATACATAAAGCTTGGCCCCCTGCAGACGCACTTACCAGAACGCCCTCCTACTGTCTCTGTATGTTCCTCCTACCAACCAAATAGATTGTAAGCTCTTCGGGGCAGGGACTCCTTTTCATAAATGTTACTTTTATGCCTGAAGTGCTTCTCCCCATTATGTGATTTGTATTATTTGTTATTTATATGATTGTCCCGTGTATTACTGCTGTGACGCGCTATGCACATTAATGGCGCTATATAAATAAATACATACATGCATATATACACATGCACACACACAGAGTCTCTATATCCTCCCCAGCAAAGGAAGAAAGGATACATTCACTAGAAGTGGGGGATGGGACACGTTTCTTTTCCCTTGTAAGGATTATACGAGCTCTTCGTGAATGTGGTGGACAAAAAGAAGTTGTCCTTGAATGGGTTTCTGGCTCTGTACTTCCCTATCCCAGGCATGGTGTAATAAACCCTCATTGAGGATCTGTGATACCCTTATAGGGTTATGTGCTAAGTGGCAGTAGTGTCAGCATTATAATGGCTGCTCACATGCAAACTGAACGGCCATTACCCATCGCTAATGATAGCCACCTCTCCCCGGGGGAGCAGCTTCTCAGCTTACTGCAAGAGGTGCTGTGAGGTTCGGGAGATGCTGGGAGAGACGTGGATGTCCCTGTCACTTAACCTCACTGCTGCTGGGCCTCCGCAGTCACTGGGGTTTGGGGAGGATGTGGCCCCCTGCTCCTGGCGGGACGGGCATAGTGTCGGTGTAAGAGTCTCACCTGTCTGCCAGTTTCTCCATGAAGGCTTTGTTCAGATCCTTGCGTGCCTGGTAATAGTGCTTGTGCCCGTAGTCAAACTGATACATGTGCCTGCAAGATAGAGGCCAAACACAGGGGGTCGTCAGGCCAAAAACGCCGCGTCCATCATGCCAAGCACCGCGCATGTCACGCCAAGCACCGCGTCCGTCATGTCAAGCCCCGCATCCCTCACGCCAAGCTCCGTGTCCCTCACGCCAAGCTCCGTGTCCCTCACGCCACACCCCTCTCTGATTTGTTTTTTTGGATACATACATACATACATACTGTACACACACACACACACACACGTCCTATAAAATACCATGTTTTTGAGACTAGGATCACTAGATCTCATCGTAAAAATACACCTCCTTGTCTCTGACCCAAACAGATTCCCATAACACATTGGCTCACCTTAACCATTTCCCATAATACATTGGCTCACCTTAAACATTTCCCATAATGCATTGGCTTTTACCTTAACCATTTCCCATAATGCATTGGCTCTCGTTTTAACTGTTTTCAATAATGCACGGCCTCGGACCCAAACCAATTCCCATAATTAGTTGGTTCTCACCCTAATCGTTCCCTCTAATGCATTGGCTGTCACCTTAACTGTTTCCCATAATGCATTGGCTGTCACCCTAACAGATTCCCATAATGCATTGCCTCCCACCCTAACAGATTCCCATAATGCATTGCCTCCCACCCGAGCCAATTCCACTAAAGCATTGGCTCTCACCCTAATCATTTCCCATAATGCATTGCCTCTCACCCAAACCGATTCCCATAATGCATTGCCTCTCACCCTAACCGATTCCCATAATGTATTGCCTCTGACCCGTACAGATTGCCATAATGTCTGTCTCACTTTGTAAGGGAAGAGCAATTCATCTGTGTACACACACACACACACACACACACACACACACACTTATTTATATACACACTGTAGATAGATACGCACACAGCACCCTAGCAGAGCTTACACTGGGCTTACTTACAGGTCATCCTTATAGCACGCCACTTCAGTGACGACGCTCACTTTGGGGTCTTTCTCCCACACTTGTTCAATATCCACGTACACCGAGTCCGTGTTCCCGCCATAATTAGTGTATTTGGGCTGTTATAGAAGTGACAATGAGAGAATAGCAGAGACACACAATACTAACACAATAACCTTCTCATTAGCAGGAGGCCGATATACTGCTGGACTCGAACCGCATTCCCACCTCCTTTCATATCCCTTCCGCTCCCCTTCCCTTCACACTCCCCCCCTCTTCACACCACACTCCCTTCCCCGCACTCGCCCCCTCTCTTCACACCACACTCGCCCCCTCTTCACACCACACTCCCCCCCCCTCTTCACACCACACTCGCCCCCTCTCTTCACACCACACTCCCCCCCTCTTCACACCACACTCGCCCCCTCTCTTCACACCACCCCCTCCCTCTTCAGTTAATTTGAGGTTGTACCCAAAAGTTGGGTTTTGCGAGCGTAAACGCGAAAGTACTATCTGTTGTTATATTAAGTTATATTAACTTAGGTTTTCGGGTTCGAGTTAATATAAGGTGACTAATGGCTTACTAGCGAAGTTTACCCCCACGATACAGTTTAGCCTCATCTTTACAATGAGCCCAGGGCCCAAAGAAGCCCCGGGGTTGGAGCTTTGGGAGACAGCCCATCTGAGTCTTGGCCACTACCCCCAACCATGTCTGTGTCCTTGGAGACAGTTTCCCTTGTTCTTTTTTGTTACCCCTCACCCCAGATTTTGTTTGCAAGGGCAGGTGAGCATTAGGGGAAACAAAAAAGAAAAAAGCGCAAGGCCCATAGAGTAGTATAGTCATGTTTATAAACAATTAAAAACGGTTATAAACACTCACAAAAATGTAGTTGGTACAGGCACTTCGGTACTAAGATTGGGCCTTGCGCTTTTTTCTTTTTTGTTTCCCCTGTCTCTAGTTTCTCCCGGTCCCGAGGTTGGTTCCAGATGTAAAGAAGCTGCATACCCATTTTTTTCAATCAAGATTGGACTCTATATTTGGGAAAACAATTTGTGAAATTCTTCGAAGTATTAAGTATTAATTTGTCTTTTTTAGTAATTGTTCTCCTTTTATTTCACTGTGTTAATCCCTTCCTTTTTATGTGCTAATGTATGTATGTATATATATATCAATTCTGCTAGTAAGAGCGCCGGTGGACACAGTTGATAACAGAGGGGTTAATACCCACCTGGTTTTTTTCTGTGTCTAACTTATTCACCTAACTATCTCAGGTGAGCATTAGGACTGTCTCTTTGAAGACACACCCATTCTCACTCTTTTTTCTTTTCCGGTAACCCCCCCCCCCCCCCCCCCCAGTTTTTGTTTTTTCCTTCCGCCCCACCCCCATTCCCCATCCCGGAACAGCCACCAGGTGACGAGTACAAAAGAGGGGCGGCAATGCAGTTGAAGATCCTGAGCCTGTAGCCCCTTAGGACCAATTATATGCCTTCGCTAGGGACAGGCCAGGAGTTTCCCTCGCTCCTCCCCGTAACGTCCCCTAAAACATTTTCATGCAATTATTCCCCAGTCATGGTTCCCACTACAAACTTAGAAGGTGTCCCAAAACGCTCACGCTTACCAAGTTAAAACTATGCAAAGTATCAAGAAATGTCGATTCACTATTGTGCTGTTCCCCTCCCACAGCTACCCCCTTTTATTTTATGTATCCACCCCATCCCTCCCCCCCCAACCATTTTCGAGACCAGAATCCCCAAATCTCAGAGACTTTGGTCCTTGTGGCATGACATCAGATAATTCTTTTACATCAGCCTCTGGCCGTGACAACTACCCACAATGCCTTGCTTGCCGTCTCTTGGATGGGAGATGCACTTGACATGGGCGTGGCGACGGGTCGCACTTACCGCTTTCACTTCCTCTTGCTGCTCCGCGGCCAGTTCATGGTCCGTCTTTATTCTTCCCACCCCCGGTGCTCTCTGAGGACACCCGCCGGCCCGCCTCTCGCTCTGACCTGTGAGCTGCCTCTCTGTGCTCTGCATCTCTGGAGGAGACAAGAGGAGATCTAAAGAGGGAGTTCGGAGAGAGTAGCAAAGGGTGCCCCGCAAGTTTCCCACAAACACCCACTTAAACACCCCTTCTGCTGGGAGACGGAGGGCGCCTCTGCTGGGAGACGGAGGGCGCCTCTGCTGGGAGACGGAGGGCGCCTCTGCTGGGAGACGGAGGGCGCCTCTGCTGGGAGACGGAGGGCGCCTCTGCTGGGAGACGGAGGACGCCTCTGCTGTGAGACGGAGGGCGCCTCTGCTGGGAGACGGAGAGCGCCTCTGCTGGGAGACGGAGGGCGCCTCTGCTGTGAGACGGAGGGCGCCTCTGCTGGGAGACGGAGGGCGCCTCTGCTGGGAGACGGAGGGCGCCTCTGCTGGGAGACGGAGGGCGCCTCTGCTGGGAGACGGAGGGCGCCTCTGCTGGGAGACGGAGGGCGCCTCTGCTGGGAGACGGAGGGCGCCTCTGCTGGGAGACGGAGGGCGCCTCTGCTGGGAGACGGAGGGCGCCTCTGCTGGGAGACGGAGGGCGCCTCTGCTGGGAGACGGAGGGCGCCTCTGCTGGGAGACGGAGGGCGCCTCTGCTGGGAGACGGAGGGCGCCTCTGCTGGGAGACGGATGGCTACAATTGGATGAATTAATGGAAACGTTGGCATGTACAACCCGGGAGCGGGTGGGATCAGAGCGTCCCCTTCCCGGGAGCGGGTGGGACCAGGGCGTCCCCTTCCCGGGAGCGGGTGGGACCAGGGCATCCCCTTCCCGGGAGCGGGTGGGACCAGGCCGTCCCCTTCCCGGGAGCGTGTGGGACTAGGGCGTCCCCTTCCCGGGAGCGGGTGGGATCAGGGCGTCCCCTTCCCGGGAGCGGGTGGAACCAGGACGTCCCCTTCCTGGCAGCGGGTGGGATCAGGGCGTCCCCTTCCCGGGAGCGGGTGGGATCAGGCCGTCCCCTTCCCGGGAGCGGGTGGGATCAGGACGTCCCCTTCCCGGGAGCGGGTGGGATCAGGACGTCCACTTCCCGGGAGCGGGTGGGATCAGGACGTCCCCTTCCCGGGAGCGGGTGGGATCAGGACGTCCCCATTCCGGGAGCGGGTGGGATCAGGACGTCCCCTTCCCGGGAGCGTGTGGGATCAGGGCGTCCCCTTCCCGGGAGCGGGTGGGATCAGGGCGTCCCCTTCCCGGGAGCGGGTGGGATCAGGGCGTCCCCTTCCCGGGAGCGGGTGGGATCAGGGCGTCCCCTTCCCGGGAGCGGGTGGGATCAGGGCGTCCCCTTCCCGGGAGCGGGTGGGATAAGGGCGGCCCCTTCCCGGGAGCGGGTGGGATCAGGGCGTCCCCTTCCCGGGAGCGGGTGGGATCAGGGCGTCCCCTTCCCGGGAGCGGGTGGGATCAGGGCGTCCCCTTCCCGGGAGCGGTTGGGATCAGGGCGTCCCCTTCCCGGGAGCGGGTGGGATCAGGGCGTCCCCTTCCCGGGAGCGGGTGGGACCAGGACGTCCCCTTCCCAGAAGCGGGTGGGACCAGGGCGTCCCCTTCCCGGGAGCGGGTGGGATCAGGGCGTCCCCTTCCCGGGAGCGGGTGGGATCAGGACGTCCCCTTCCCGGGAGCGGGTGGGATCAGGACGTCCCCTTCCCGGGAGCGGCTGGGATCAGGACGTCCTCTTCCCGGGAGCGGGTGGGATCAGGGCGTCCCCTTCCCGGGAGCGGGTGGGACCAGGACGTCCCCTTCCCGGGAGCGGGTGGGACCAGGGCGTCCCCTTCCCGGGAGCGGGTCGGATCAGGGCGTCCCCTTCCCGGGAGCGGGTGAGCCTGGAAGAGGGCGCACTCTTGGGGTAAAGATTCAGGGAGAAGGTGGAGAGGAAAGTGGTAATAACTCGAACCCTACAGGTTCTATGTATCCAGGCAAACGTAGCGTAAATACAGTGCACGTGATCTCTTTCCTCCTGCGCTGCGCTCTGCGGGTGTAATACATTGCCTGCCAGGCAAACGTAGTGTAAATACAGTGCTAATGATCCCTTTCCTCCTGCGCTGCGCTCTGCGGATGTAATACATTGCCTGCCAGGCAAACGTAGCGTAAATACAGTGCTAATGATCCCTTTCCTCCTGCGCTGCGCTCTGCGGATGTAATACATTGCCTGCCAGGCAAACATAGTGTAAATACAGTGCGAATGATCCCTTTCCTCCTGCGCTGCGCTCTGCGGATGTAATACATTGCCTGCCAGGCAAACGTAGTGTAAATACAGTGCGAATGATCCCTTTCCTCCTGCGCTGCGCTCTGCGGGTGTAATACATTGCCTGCCAGGCAAACGTAGCGTAAATACAGTGCGAATGATCCCTTTCCTCCTGCGCTGCGCTCTGCGGATGTAATACATTGCCTGCCAGGCAAACGTAGCATAAATACAGTGCTAATGATCCCTTTCCTCCTGCGCTGCGCTCTGCGGATGTAATACATTGCCTGCCAGGCAAACGTAGCGTAAATACAGTGCGAATTATCCCTTTCCTCCTGCGCTCTGCGGGTGTAATACATTGCCTGCCAGGCAAACGTAGCGTAAATACAGTGCTAATGATCCCTTTCCTCCTGCGCTCTGCGGGTGTAATACATTGCCTGCCAGGCAAACGTAGCGTAAATACAGTGCTAATGATCCCTTTCCTCCTGCGCTCTGCGGGTGTAATACATTGCCTGCCAGGCAAACGTAGTGTAAATACAGTGCTAATGATCCCTTTCCTCCTGCGCTGCGCTCTGCGGGTGTAATACATTGCCTGCCAGGCAAACGTAGTGTAAATACAGTGCGAATGATCCCTTTCCTCCTGCGCTCTGCGGGTGTAATACATTGCCTGCCAGGCAAACGTAGTGTAAATACAGTGCTAATGATCCCTTTCCTCCTGCGCTCTGCGGGTGTAATACATTGCCTGCCAGGCAAACGTAGTGTAAATACAGTGCTAATGATCCCTTTCCTCCTGCGCTCTGCGGGTGTAATACATTGCCTGCCAGGCAAACGTAGTGTAAATACAGTGCTAATGATCCCTTTCCTCCTGCGCTGCGCTCTGCGGGTGTAATACATTGCCAGCCAGGCAAACGTAGTGTAAATACAGTGCTAATGATCCCTTTCCTCCTGCGCTCTGCGGGTGTAATACATTGCCTGCCAGGCAAACGTAGCGTAAATACAGTGCTAATGATCCCTTTCCTCCTGCGCTGCGCTCTGCGGGAGTAATACATTGCCTGCCAGGCAAACGTAGCGTAAATACAGTGCTAATGATCCCTTTCCTCCTGCGCTCTGCGGGTGTAATACATTGCCTGCCAGGCAAACGTAGTGTAAATACAGTGCTAATGATCCCTTTCCTCCTGCGCTGCGCTCTGCGGGTGTAATACATTGCCTGCCAGGCAAACGTAGTGTAAATACAGTGCGAATGATCCCTTTCCTCCTGCGCTCTGCGGGTGTAATACATTGCCTGCCAGGCAAACGTAGTGTAAATACAGTGCTAATGATCCCTTTCCTCCTGCGCTCTGCGGGTGTAATACATTGCCTGCCAGGCAAACGTAGTGTAAATACAGTGCTAATGATCCCTTTCCTCCTGCGCTCTGCGGGTGTAATACATTGCCTGCCAGGCAAACGTAGTGTAAATACAGTGCTAATGATCCCTTTCCTCCTGCGCTGCGCTCTGCGGGTGTAATACATTGCCTGCCAGGCAAACGTAGTGTAAATACAGTGCGAATGATCCCTTTCCTTCTGCGCTCTGCGGATGTAATACATTGCCTGCCAGGCAAACGTAGCGTAAATACAGTGCTAATGATCCCTTTCCTCCTGCGCTGCGCTCTGCGGGAGTAATACATTGCCTGCCAGGCAAACGTAGCGTAAATACAGTGCTAATGATCCCTTTCCTCCTGCGCTGCGCTCTGCGGGTGTAATACATGGCCTGCCAGGCAAACGTAGCGTAAATACAGTGCGAATGATCCCTTTCCTCCTGCGCTCTGCGGGTGTAATACATTGCCTGCCAGGCAAACGTAGCGTAAATACAGTGCTAATGATCCCTTTCCTCCTGCGCTCTGCGGGTGTAATACATTGCCTGTCATGCAAACGTAGCGTAAATACAGTGCTAATGATCCCTTTCCTCCTGCGCTGCGCTCTGCGGCTGTAATACATTGCCTGCCAGGCAAACGTAGCGTAAATACAGTGCGAATGATCCCTTTCCTCCTGCGCTGCGCTCTGCGGGTGTAATACATTGCCTGCCAGGCAAACGTAGTGTAAATACAGTGCTAATGATCCCTTTCCTCCTGCGCTCTGCGGGTGTAATACATTGCCTGCCAGGCAAACGTAGCGTAAATACAGTGCTAATGATCCCTTTCCTCCTGCGCTGCGCTCTGCGGGTGTAATACATTGCCTGCCAGGCAAACGTAGTGTAAATACAGTGCGAATGATCCCTTTCCTCCTGCGCTGCGCTCTGCGGGTGTAATACATTGCCTGCCAGGCAAACGTAGTGTAAATACAGTGCTAATGATCCCTTTCCTCCTGCGCTGCGCTCTGCGGGTGTAATACATTGCCTGCCAGGCAAACGTAGTGTAAATACAGTGCTAATGATCCCTTTCCTCCTGCGCTCTGCGGGTGTAATACATTGCCTGCCAGGCAAACGTAGTGTAAATACAGTGCTAATGATCCCTTTCCTCCTGCGCTGCGCTCTGCGGGTGTAATACATTGCCTGCCAGGCAAACGTAGCGTAAATACAGTGCGAATGATCCCTTTCCTCCTGCGCTCTGCGGGTGTAATACATTGCCTGCCAGGCAAACGTAGTGTAAATACAGTGCTAATGATCCCTTTACTCCTGCGCTGCGCTCTGCGGGTGTAATACATTGCCTGCCAGGCAAACGTAGTGTAAATACAGTGCTAATGATCCCTTTCCTCCTGCGCTGCGTTCTGCGGATGGAATACATTGCCTGCCAGGCAAACGTAGTGTAAATACAGTGTTAATGATCCCTTTCCTCCTGCGCTGCGCTCTGCGGGTGTAATACATTGCCTGCCAGGCAAACGTAGCGTAAATACAGTGCTAATGATCCCTTTCCTCCTGCGCTCTGCGGGTGTAATACATTGCCTGCCAGGCAAACGTAGCGTAAATACAGTGCTAATGATCCCTTTCCTCCTGCGCTGCGTTCTGCGGATGGAATACATTGCCTGCCAGGCAAACGTAGTGTAAATACAGTGCTAATGATCCCTTTACTCCTGCGCTGCGCTCTGCGGGTGTAATACATTGCCTGCCAGGCAAACGTAGCGTAAATACAGTGCTAATGATCCCTTTCCTCCTGCGCTGCGGTCTGCGGATGTAATACATTGCCTGCCAGGCAAACGTAGCGTAAATACAGTGCTAATGATCCCTTTCCTCCTGCGCTCTGCGGGTGTAATACATTGCCTGCCAGGCAAACGTAGTGTAAATACAGTGCTAATGATCCCTTTCCTCCTGCGCTCTGCGGGTGTAATACATTGCCTGCCAGGCAAACGTAGTGTAAATACAGTGCTAATGATCCCTTTCCTCCCGCGCTGCGCTCTGCGGGTGTAATACATTGCCTGCCAGGCAAACGTAGTGTAAATACAGTGCGAATGATCCCTTTCCTCCTGCGCTCTGCGGGTGTAATACATTGCCTGCCAGGCAAACGTAGCGTAAATACAGTGCGAATGATCCCTTTCCTCCTGCGCTGCGCTCTGCGGGTGTAATACATTGCCTGCCAGGCAAACGTAGTGTAAATACAGTGCTAATGATCCCTTTCCTCCTGCGCTCTGCGGGTGTAATACATTGCCTGCCAGGCAAACGTAGTGTAAATACAGTGCGAATGATCCCTTTCCTCCTGCGCTGCGCTCTGCGGGTGTAATACATTGCCTGCCAGGCAAACGTAGTGTAAATACAGTGCTAATGATCCCTTTCCTCCTGCGCTCTGCGGGTGTAATACATTGCCTGCCAGGCAAACGTAGCGTAAATACAGTGCGTGTGATCCCTTTCCTCCTGCGCTGCGCTCTGCGGATGTAATACATTGCCTGCCAGGCAAACGTAGCGTAAATACAGTGCGAATGATCCCTTTCCTCCTGCGCTCTGCGGGTGTAATACATTGCCTGCCAGGCAAACGTAGTGTAAATACAGTGCGAATGATCCCTTTCCTCCTGCGCTGCGCTCTGCGGGTGTAATACATTGCCTGCCAGGCAAACGTAGCGTAAATACAGTGCTAATGATCCCTTTCCTCCTGCGCTGCGCTCTGCGGGTGTAATACATTGCCTGCCAGGCAAACGTAGTGTAAATACACTGGTGACACACTTTATTCGAGCTCGGCTAGTCCCACGAATTCGGGTATACCCGGGTGTATTGAGGTTTGTGACTGTTTTCTGCCCGAGTGCATTGAGGTATTTTCCAAGCATGGATTGAAGCATTTTATTCCCGCTGGCTGCAATACTGCACAGTATATATATATATATACTGCATTACAATTCATGAATTTATGCCATCTGGTAGACACGCGAAGCATTGCAGCCTATTAAATCCTAATCATTATCATTTAACAGATCAGCCGCCCATCAGCCAGGCATGAACCCAGGCTGGGAAGGCAAACGCAACGGGGCTTGTCTGAGGTGAGGAGCGGCGCATTCCAGGTATCTGCCAGGTACATACTGGGTATTTGCTCGAATAAAGTGTGTCGGTGCAGTACAGTGCGAATGATCCCTTTCCTCCTGCGCTCTGCGGGTGTAATACATTGCCTGCCAGGCAAACGTAGCGTAAATACAGTGCTAATGATCCCTTTCCTCCTGCGATGCGCTCTGCGGATGTAATACATTGCCTGCCAGGCAAACGTAGCGTAAATACAGTGCTAATGATCCCTTTCCTCCTGCGCTCTGCGGGTGTAATACATGGCCTGCCAGGCAAACGTAGTGTAAATACAGTGCTAATGATCCCTTTCCTCCTGCGCTGCGCTCTGCGGGTGTAATACATTGCCTGCCAGGCAAACGTAGTGTAAATACAGTGCTAATGATCCCTTTCCTCCTGCGCTCTGCGGGTGTAATACATTGCCTGCCAGGCAAATGTAGTGTAAATACAGTGCTAATGATCCCTTTCCTCCTGCGCTCTGCGGGTGTAATACATTGCCTGCCAGGCAAACGTAGTGTAAATACAGTGCTAATGATCCCTTTCCTCCTGCGCTGCGCTCTGCGGGTGTAATACATTGCCTGCCAGGCAAACGTAGCGTAAATACAGTGCGTGTGATCCCTTTCCTCCTGCGCTCTGCGGCTGTAATACATTGCCTGCCAGGCAAACATAGTGTAAATACAGTGCGAATGATCCCTTTCCTCCTGCGCTGCGCTCTGCGGATGTAATACATTGCCTGCCAGGCAAACGTAGCGTAAATACAGTGCTAATGATCCCTTTCCTCCTGCGCTGCGCTCTGCGGGTGTAATACATTGCCTGCCAGGCAAACGTAGTGTAAATACAGTGCGAATGATCCCTTTCCTCCTGCGCTCTGCGGGTGTAATACATTGCCTGCCAGGCAAACGTAGTGTAAATACAGTGCGAATGATCCCTTTCCTCCTGCGCTGTGCTCTGCGGATGTAATACATTGCCTGCCAGGCAAACGTAGCGTAAATACAGTGCTAATGATCCCTTTCCTCCTGCGCTCTGCGGGTGTAATACATTGCCTGCCAGGCAAACGTAGTGTAAATACAGTGCGAATGATCCCTTTCCTCCTGCGCTGCGCTCTGCGGCTGTAATACATGGCCTGCCAGGCAAACGTAGCGTAAATACAGTGCGTGTGATCCCTTTCCTCCTGCGCTGCGCTCTGCGGGTGTAATACATTGCCTGCCAGGCAAACGTAGCGTAAATACAGTGCGAATGATCCCTTTCCTCCTGCGCTGCGCTCTGCGGATGTAATACATTGCCTGCCAGGCAAACGTAGCGTAAATACAGTGCTAATGATCCCTTTCCTCCTGCGCTGCACTCTGCGGGTGTAATACATTGCCTGCCAGGCAAACGTAGTGTAAATACAGTGCTAATGATCCCTTTCCTCCTGCGCTCTGCGGGTGTAATACATTGCCTGCCAGGCAAACGTAGCGTAAATACAGTGCTAATGATCCCTTTCCTCCTGCACTGCGCTCTGCGGGTGTAATACATTGCCTGCCAGGCAAACGTAGCGTAAATACAGTGCGAATGATCCCTTTCCTCCTGCGCTCTGCGGGTGTAATACATTGCCTGCCAGGCAAACGTAGCGTAAATACAGTGCGAATGATCCCTTTCCTCCTGCGCTCTGCGGGTGTAATACATTGCCTGCCAGGCAAACGTAGTGTAAATACAGTGCGAATGATCCCTTTCCTCCTGCGCTCTGCGGGTGTAATACATTGCCTGCCAGGCAAACGTAGCGTAAATACAGTGCTAATGATCCCTTTCCTCCTGCGCTGCGCTCTGCGGATGTAATACATTGCCTGCCAGGCAAACGTAGTGTAAATACAGTGCTAATGATCCCTTTCCTCCTGCGCTCTGCGGGTGTAATACATGGCCTGCCAGGCAAACGTAGTGTAAATACAGTGCTAATGATCCCTTTCCTCCTGCGCTCTGCGGGTGTAATACATTGCCTGCCAGGCAAACGTAGCGTAAATACAGTGCGTGTGATCCCTTTCCTCCTGCGCTGCGCTCTGCGGGTGTAATACATTGCCTGCCAGGCAAACGTAGCGTAAATACAGTGCTAATGATCCCTTTCCTCCTGCGCTCTGCGGATGTAATACATTGCCTGCCAGGCAAACGTAGTGTAAATACAGTGCTAATGATCCCTTTCCTCCTGCGCTCTGCGGGTGTAATACATTGCCTGCCAGGCAAACGTAGCGTAAATACAGTGCGAATGATCCCTTTCCTCCTGCGCTCTGCGGGTGTAATACATTGCCTGCCAGGCAAACGTAGCGTAAATACAGTGCGAATGATCCCTTTCCTCCTGCGCTGCGCTCTGCGGGTGTAATACATTGCCTGCCAGGCAAACGTAGCGTAAATACAGTGCTAATGATCCCTTTCCTCCTGCGCTGCGCTCTGCGGGTGTAATACATTGCCTGCCAGGCAAACGTAGTGTAAATACAGTGCTAATGATCCCTTTCCTCCTGCGCTGCGCTCTGCGGATGTAATACATTGCCTGCCAGGCAAACGTAGCGTAAATACAGTGCTAATGATCCCTTTCCTCCTGCGCTCTGCGGGTGTAATACATTGCCTGCCAGGCAAACGTAGCGTAAATACAGTGCGAATGATCCCTTTCCTCCTGCGCTGCGCTCTGCGGATGTAATACATTGCCTGCCAGGCAAACGTAGCGTAAATACAGTGCTAATGATCCCTTTCCTCCTGCGCTCTGCGGCTGTAATACATGGCCTGCCAGGCAAACGTAGCGTAAATACAGTGCTAATGATCCCTTTCCTCCTGCGCTGCGCTCTGCGGATGTAATACATTGCCTGCCAGGCAAACGTAGTGTAAATACAGTGCTAATGATCCCTTTCCTCCTGCGCTGCGCTCTGCGGGTGTAATACATTGCCTGCCAGGCAAACGTAGTGTAAATACAGTGCTAATGATCCCTTTCCTCCTGCGCTGCGCTCTGCGGGTGTAATACATTGCCTGCCAGGCAAACGTAGCGTAAATACAGTGCTAATGATCCCTTTCCTCCTGCGCTGCGCTCTGCGGGTGTAATACATTGCCTGCCAGGCAAACGTAGCGTAAATACAGTGCTAATGATCCCTTTCCTCCTGCGCTCTGCGGGTGTAATACATTGCCTGCCAGGCAAACGTAGTGTAAATACAGTGCTAATGATCCCTTTCCTCCTGCGCTGCGCTCTGCGGGTGTAATACATTGCCTGCCAGGCAAACGTAGTGTAAATACAGTGCTAATGATCCCTTTCCTCCTGCGCTCTGCGGGTGTAATACATTGCCTGCCAGGCAAACGTAGCGTAAATACAGTGCTAATGATCCCTTTCCTCCTGCGCTCTGCGGGTGTAATACATTGCCTGCCAGGCAAACGTAGTGTAAATACAGTGCTAATGATCCCTTTCCTCCTGCGCTCTGCGGGTGTAATACATTGCCTGCCAGGCAAACGTAGCGTAAATACAGTGAGAATGATCCCTTTCCTCCTGCGCTGCGCTCTGCGGGTGTAATACATTGCCTGCCAGGCAAACGTAGTGTAAATACAGTGCTAATGATCCCTTTCCTCCTGCGCTGCGCTCTGCGGGTGTAATACATTGCCTGCCAGGCAAACGTAGTGTAAATACAGTGCGAATGATCCCTTTCCTCCTGCGCTCTGCGGGTGTAATACATCGCCTGCCAGGCAAACGTAGCGTAAATACAGTGCTAATGATCCCTTTCCTCCTGCGCTGCGCTCTGCGGGTGTAATACATTGCCTGCCAGGCAAACGTAGCGTAAATACAGTGCTAATGATCCCTTTCCTCCTGCGCTGCGCTCTGCGGGTGTAATACATTGCCTGCCAGGCAAACGTAGCGTAAATACAGTGCTAATGATCCCTTTCCTCCTGCGCTGCGCTCTGCGGGTGTAATACATTGCCTGCCAGGCAAACGTAGTGTAAATACAGTGCGAATCATCCCTTTCCTCCTGCGCTCTGCGGGTGTAATACATTGCCTGCCAGGCAAACGTAGCGTAAATACAGTGCGTGTGATCCCTTTCCTCCTGCGCTGCGCTCTGCGGGTGTAATACATTGCCTGCCAGGCAAACGTAGTGTAAATACAGTGCTAATGATCCCTTTCCTCCTGCGCTCTGCGGGTGTAATACATTGCCTGCCAGGCAAACGTAGTGTAAATACAGTGCTAATGATCCCTTTCCTCCTGCGCTCTGCGGGTGTAATACATTGCCTGCCAGGCAAACGTAGTGTAAATACAGTGCTAATGATCCCTTTCCTCCTGCGCTCTGCGGGTGTAATACATTGCCTGCCAGGCAAACGTAGCGTAAATACAGTGCGAATGATCCCTTTCCTCCTGCGCTGCGCTCTGCGGGTGTAATACATTGCCTGCCAGGCAAACGTAGTGTAAATACAGTGCGAATGATCCCTTTCCTCCTGCGCTGCGCTCTGCGGGTGTAATACATTGCCTGCCAGGCAAACGTAGTGTAAATACAGTGCGAATGATCCCTTTCCTCCTGCGCTGCGCTCTGCGGGTGTAATACATTGCCTGCCATGCAAACGTAGCGTAAATACAGTGCTAATGATCCCTTTCCTCCTGCGCTCTGCGGGTGTAATACATTGCCTGCCAGGCAAACGTAGCGTAAATACAGTGCTAATGATCCCTTTCCTCCTGCGCTGCGCTCTGCGGCTGTAATACATTGCCTGCCAGGCAAACGTAGCGTAAATACAGTGCGAATGATCCCTTTCCTCCTGCGCTGCGCTCTGCGGGTGTAATACATTGCCTGCCAGGCAAACGTAGTGTAAATACAGTGCGAATGATCCCTTTCCTCCTGCGCTGCGCTCTGCGGGTGTAATACATTGCCTGCCAGGCAAACGTAGTGTAAATACAGTGCGAATGATCCCTTTCCTCCTGCGCTGCGCTCTGCGGGTGTAATACATTGCCTGCCATGCAAACGTAGTGTAAATACAGTGCTAATGATCCCTTTCCTCCTGCGCTGCGCTCTGCGGGTGTAATACATTGCCTGCCAGGCAAACGTAGTGTAAATACAGTGCTAATGATCCCTTTCCTCCTGCGCTCTGCGGGTGTAATACATTGCCTGCCATGCAAACGTAGTGTAAATACAGTGCTAATGATCCCTTTCCTCCTGCGCTGCGCTCTGCGGGTGTAATACATTGCCTGCCAGGCAAACGTAGTGTAAATACAGTGCGAATGATCCCTTTCCTCCTGCGCTGCGCTCTGCGGATGTAATACATTGCCTGCCAGGCAAACGTAGTGTAAATACAGTGCTAATGATCCCTTTCCTCCTGCGCTGCGCTCTGCGGGTGTAATACATTGCCTGCCAGGCAAACGTAGTGTAAATACAGTGCTAATGATCCCTTTCCTCCTGCGCTCTGCGGGTGTAATACATGGCCTGCCAGGCAAACGTAGTGTAAATACAGTGCTAATGATCCCTTTCCTCCTGCGCTGCGCTCTGCGGGTGTAATACATTGCCTGCCAGGCAAACGTAGCGTAAATACAGTGCGAATGATCCCTTTCCTCCTGCGCTGCGCTCTGCGGGTGTAATACATTGCCTGCCAGGCAAACGTAGTGTAAATACAGTGCTAATGATCCCTTTCCTCCTGCGCTGCGCTCTGCGGATGTAATACATTGCCTGCCAGGCAAACGTAGCGTAAATACAGTGCTAATGATCCCTTTCCTCCTGCGCTCTGCGGGTGTAATACATTGCCTGCCAGGCAAACGTAGTGTAAATACAGTGCGAATGATCCCTTTCCTCCTGCGCTGCGCTCTGCGGGTGTAATACATTGCCTGCCAGGCAAACGTAGTGTAAATACAGTGCTAATGATCCCTTTCCTCCTGCGCTCTGCGGGTGTAATACATTGCCTGCCAGGCAAACGTAGTGTAAATACAGTGCGAATGATCCCTTTCCTCCTGCGCTGTGCTCTGCGGGTGTAATACATTGCCTGCCAGGCAAACGTAGTGTAAATACAGTGCTAATGATCCCTTTCCTCCTGCGCTGCGCTCTGCGGGTGTAATACATTGCCTGCCAGGCAAACGTAGTGTAAATACAGTGCGAATGATCCCTTTCCTCCTGCGCTCTGCGGGTGTAATACATTGCCTGCCAGGCAAACGTAGTGTAAATACAGTGCTAATGATCCCTTTCCTCCTGCGCTGCGCTCTGCGGATGTAATACATTGCCTGCCAGGCAAACGTAGTGTAAATACAGTGCTAATGATCCCTTTCCTCCTGCGCTGCGCTCTGCGGGTGTAATACATTGCCAGCCAGGCAACCGTAGTGTAAATACAGTGCTAATGATCCCTTTCCTCCTGCGCTGCGCTCTGCGGGTGTAATACATTGCCTGCCAGGCAAACGTAGCGTAAATACAGTGCTAATGATCCCTTTCCTCCTGCGCTGCGCTCTGCGGGTGTAATACATTGCCTGCCAGGCAAACGTAGTGTAAATACAGTGCTAATGATCCCTTTCCTCCTGCGCTCTGCGGGTGTAATACATTGCCTGCCAGGCAAACGTAGTGTAAATACAGTGCTAATGATCCCTTTCCTCCTGCGCTGCGCTCTGCGGATGTAATACATTGCCTGCCAGGCAAACGTAGCGTAAATACAGTGCTAATGATCCCTTTCCTCCTGCGCTGCGCTCTGCGGGTGTAATACATTGCCTGCCAGGCAAACGTAGCGTAAATACAGTGCTAATGATCCCTTTCCTCCTGCGCTCTGCGGGTGTAATACATTGCCTGCCAGGCAAACGTAGCGTAAATACAGTGCGAATGATCCCTTTCCTCCTGCGCTGCGCTCTGCGGGTGTAATACATGGCCTGCCAGGCAAACGTAGCGTAAATACAGTGCGAATTATCCCTTTCCTCCTGCGCTCTGCGGATGTAATACATCGCCTGCCAGGCAAACGTAGTGTAAATACAGTGCTAATGATCCCTTTCCTCCTGCGCTCTGAGGGTGTAATACATTGCCTGCCAGGCAAACGTAGTGTAAATACAGTGCGAATGATCCCTTTCCTCCTGCGCTGCGCTCTGCGGGTGTAATACATTGCCTGCCAGGCAAACGTAGCGTAAATACAGTGCTAATGATCCCTTTCCTCCTGCGCTCTGCGGCTGTAATACATTGCCTGCCAGGCAAACGTAGCGTAAATACAGTGCTAATGATCCCTTTCCTCCTGCGCTGCGCTCTGCGGATGTAATACATTGCCTGCCAGGCAAACGTAGTGTAAATACAGTGCGAATGATCCCTTTCCTCCTGCGCTGCGCTCTGCGGGTGTAATACATTGCCTGCCAGGCAAACGTAGCGTAAATACAGTGCTAATTATCCCTTTCCTCCTGCGCTCTGCGGATGTAATACATTGCCTGCCAGGCAAACGTAGTGTAAATACAGTGCGAATGATCCCTTTCCTCCTGCGCTCTGCGGATGTAATACATTGCCTGCCATGCAAACGTAGTGTAAATACAGTGCGAATGATCCCTTTCCTCCTGCGCTCTGCGGATGTAATACATTGCCTGCCATGCAAACGTAGTGTAAATACAGTGCGAATGATCCCTTTCCTCCTGCGCTCTGCGGATGTAATACATTGCCTGCCATGCAAACGTAGCGTAAATACAGTGCTAATGATCCCTTTCCTCCTGCGCTCTGCGGATGTAATACATTGCCTGCCATGCAAACGTAGTGTAAATACAGTGCTAATGATCCCTTTCCTCCTGCGCTGCGCTCTGCGGGTGTAATACATTGCCTGCCAGGCAAACGTAGTGTAAATACAGTGCGAATGATCCCTTTCCTCCTGCGCTGTGCTCTGCGGGTGTAATACATTGCCTGCCAGGCAAACGTAGTGTAAATACAGTGCTAATGATCCCTTTCCTCCTGCGCTGCGCTCTGCGGGTGTAATACATTGCCTGCCAGGCAAACGTAGTGTAAATACAGTGCGAATGATCCCTTTCCTCCTGCGCTGCGCTCTGCGGGTGTAATACATTGCCTGCCAGGCAAACGTAGTGTAAATACAGTGCGAATGATCCCTTTCCTCCTGCGCTCTGCGGGTGTAATACATTGCCTGCCAGGCAAACGTAGCGTAAATACAGTGCTAATGATCCCTTTCCTCCTGCGCTCTGCGGGTGTAATACATTGCCTGCCAGGCAAACGTAGCGTAAATACAGTGCTAATGATCCCTTTCCTCCTGCGCTGCGCTCTGCGGGTGTAATACATTGCCTGCCAGGCAAACGTAGTGTAAATACAGTGCTAATGATCCCTTTCCTCCTGCGCTGCGCTCTGCGGGTGTAATACATTGCCTGCCAGGCAAACGTAGTGTAAATACAGTGCTAATGATCCCTTTCCTCCTGCGCTCTGCGGGTGTAATACATGGCCTGCCAGGCAAACGTAGCGTAAATACAGTGCTAATGATCCCTTTCCTCCTGCGCTGCGCTCTGCGGGTGTAATACATTGCCTGCCAGGCAAACGTAGTGTAAATACAGTGCTAATGATCCCTTTCCTCCTGCGCTGCGCTCTGCGGGTGTAATACATTGCCTGCCAGGCAAACGTAGCGTAAATACAGTGCTAATGATCCCTTTCCTCCTGCGCTGCGCTCTGCGGGTGTAATACATTGCCTGCCAGGCAAACGTAGTGTAAATACAGTGCGAATGATCCCTTTCCTTCTGCGCTGCGCTCTGCGGGTGTAATACATTGCCTGCCAGGCAAACGTAGTGTAAATACAGTGCTAATGATCCCTTTCCTCCTGCGCTCTGCGGGTGTAATACATTGCCTGCCAGGCAAACGTAGCGTAAATACAGTGCGAATTATCCCTTTCCTCCTGCGCTCTGCGGATGTAATACATTGCCTGCCAGGCAAACGTAGTGTAAATACAGTGCGAATGATCCCTTTCCTCCTGCGCTGCGCTCTGCGGGTGTAATACATTGCCTGCCAGGCAAACGTAGTGTAAATACAGTGCGAATTATCCCTTTCCTCCTGCGCTCTGCGGGTGTAATACATTGCCTGCCAGGCAAACGTAGTGTAAATACAGTGCTAATGATCCCTTTCCTCCTGCGCTGCGCTCTGCGGGTGTAATACATTGCCTGCCAGGCAAACGTAGCGTAAATACAGTGCTAATGATCCCTTTCCTCCTGCGCTGCGTTCTGCGGCTGTAATACATTGCCTGCCAGGCAAACGTAGCGTAAATACAGTGCGAATGATCCCTTTCCTCCTGCGCTGCGTTCTGCGCCTGTAATACATTGCCTGCCAGGCAAACGTAGTGTAAATACAGTGCTAATGATCCCTTTCCTCCTGCGCTGCGCTCTGCGGATGTAATACATTGCCTGCCAGGCAAACGTAGCGTAAATACAGTGCTAATGATCCCTTTCCTCCTGCGCTGCGCTCTGCGGGTGTAATACATTGCCTGCCAGGCAAACGTAGTGTAAATACAGTGCGAATGATCCCTTTCCTCCTGCGCTGCGCTCTGCGGGTGTAATACATTGCCTGCCAGGCAAACGTAGCGTAAATACAGTGCTAATTATCCCTTTCCTCCTGCGCTCTGCGGCTGTAATACATTGCCTGCCAGGCAAACGTAGCGTAAATACAGTGCTAATGATCCCTTTCCTCCTGCGCTGCGCTCTGCGGATGTAATACATTGCCTGCCAGGCAAACGTAGCGTAAATACAGTGCTAATGATCCCTTTCCTCCTGCGCTGCGCTCTGCGGGTGTAATACATTGCCTGCCAGGCAAACGTAGTGTAAATACAGTGCTAATGATCCCTTTCCTCCTGCGCTGCGCTCTGCGGGTGTAATACATTGCCTGCCAGGCAAACGTAGCGTAAATACAGTGCTAATGATCCCTTTCCTCCTGCGCTCTGCGGATGTAATACATGGCCTGCCAGGCAAACGTAGCGTAAATACAGTGCGAATGATCCCTTTCCTCCTGCGCTCTGCGGATGTAATACATTGCCTGCCAGGCAAACGTAGCGTAAATACAGTGCGAATGATCCCTTTCCTCCTGCGCTGCGCTCTGCGGGTGTAATACATTGCCTGCCAGGCAAACATAGTGTAAATACAGTGAGAATGATCCCTTTCCTCCTGCGCTGCGCTCTGCGGGTGTAATACATTGCCTGCCAGGCAAACGTAGTGTAAATACAGTGCTAATGATCCCTTTCCTCCTGCGCTGCGCTCTGCGGGTGTAATACATTGCCTGCCAGGCAAACGTAGCGTAAATACAGTGCGAATGATCCCTTTCCTCCTGCGCTCTGCGGATGTAATACATTGCCTGCCAGGCAACCGTAGCGTAAATACAGTGCTAATGATCCCTTTCCTCATGCGCTGCGCTCTGCGGGTGTAATACATTGCCTGCCAGGCAAACGTAGTGTAAATACAGTGCTAATGATCCCTTTCCTCCTGCGCTGCGCTCTGCGGATGTAATACATTGCCTGCCAGGCAAACGTAGCGTAAATACAGTGCTAATGATCTCTTTCCTCCTGCGCTCTGCGGGTGTAATACATTGCCTGCCAGGCAAACGTAGCGTAAATACAGTGCTAATGATCCCTTTCCTCCTGCGCTGCGCTCTGCGGATGTAATACATTGCCTGCCAGGCAAACGTAGCGTAAATACAGTGCGAATGATCCCTTTCCTCCTGCGCTCTGCGGGTGTAATACATTGCCTGCCAGGCAAACGTAGCGTAAATACAGTGCTAATGATCCCTTTCCTCCTGCGCTCTGCGGGTGTAATACATTGCCTGCCAGGCAAACGTAGCGTAAATACAGTGCTAATGATCCCTTTCCTCCTGCGCTGCGCTCTGCGGGTGTAATACATTGCCTGCCAGGCAAACGTAGCATAAATACAGTGCTAATGATCCCTTTCCTCCTGCGCTCTGCGGATGTAATACATGGCCTGCCAGGCAAACGTAGTGTAAATACAGTGCGAATGATCCCTTTCCTCCTGCGCTGCGCTCTGCGGATGTAATACATTGCCTGCCAGGCAAACGTAGCGTAAATACAGTGCTAATGATCCCTTTCCTCCTGCGCTCTGCGGGTGTAATACATTGCCTGCCAGGCAAACGTAGTGTAAATACAGTGCTAATGATCCCTTTCCTCCTGCGATGCGCTCTGCGGATGTAATACATTGCCTGCCAGGCAAACGTAGCGTAAATACAGTGCTAATGATCCCTTTCCTCCTGCGATGCGCTCTGCGGATGTAATACATTGCCTGCCAGGCAAACGTAGTGTAAATACAGTGCTAATGATCCCTTTCCTCCTGCGATGCGCTCTGCGGATGTAATACATTGCCTGCCAGGCAAACGTAGTGTAAATATAGTGCGAATGATCCCTTTCCTCCTGCGCTGCGCTCTGCGGGTGTAATACATTGCCTGCCAGGCAAACGTAGCGTAAATACAGTGCTAATGATCCCTTTCCTCCTGCGCTGCGCTCTGCGGGTGTAATACATTGCCTGCCAGGCAAACGTAGCGTAAATACAGTGCTAATGATCCCTTTCCTCCTGCGCTCTGCGGATGTAAACCATTGCCTGCCAGGCAAACGTAGCGTAAATACAGTGCTAATGATCCCTTTCCTCCTGCGCTCTGCGGGTGTAATACATTGCCTGCCAGGCAAACGTAGTGTAAATACAGTGCTAATGATCCCTTTCCTCCTGCGCTGCGCTCTGCGGGTGTAATACATTGCCTGCCAGGCAAACGTAGCGTAAATACAGTGCTAATGATCCCTTTCCTCCTGCGCTGCGCTCTGCGGCTGTAATACATTGCCTGCCAGGCAAACGTAGCGTAAATACAGTGCTAATGATCCCTTTCCTCCTGCGCTCTGCGGGTGTAATACATTGCCTGCCAGGCAAACGTAGCGTAAATACAGTGCTAATGATCCCTTTCCTCCTGCGCTCTGCGGGTGTAATACATTGCCTGCCAGGCAAACGTAGCGTAAATACAGTGCTAATGATCCCTTTCCTCCTGCGCTGCGCTCTGCGGGTGTAATACATTGCCTGCCAGGCAAACGTAGCGTAAATACAGTGCTAATGATCCCTTTCCTCCTGCGCTCTGCGGGTGTAATACATTGCCTGCCAGGCAAACGTAGTGTAAATACAGTGCTAATGATCCCTTTCCTCCTGCGCTCTGCGGGTGTAATACATTGCCTGCCAGGCAAACGTAGTGTAAATACAGTGCGAATGATCCCTTTCCTCCTGCGCTGCGCTCTGCGGATGTATCACATTGCCTGCCAGGCAAACGTAGCATAAATACAGTGCTAATGATCCCTTTCCTCCTGCGCTGCGCTCTGCGGGTGTAATACATTGCCTGCCAGGCAAACGTAGCGTAAATACAGTGCTAATGATCCCTTTCCTCCTGCGCTGCGCTCTGCGGGTGTAATACATTGCCTGCCAGGCAAACGTAGCGTAAATACAGTGCTAATGATCCCTTTCCTCCTGCGCTGCGCTCTGCGGATGTATCACATTGCCTGCCAGGCAAACGTAGCGTAAATACAGTGCTAATGATCCCTTTCCTCCTGCGCTGCGCTCTGCGGGTGTAATACATTGCCTGCCAGGCAAACGTAGCGTAAATACAGTGCTAATGATCCCTTTCCACCTGCGCTCTGCGGGTGTAATACATTGCCTGCCAGGCAAACGTAGCGTAAATACAGTGCGAATGATCCCTTTCCTCCTGCGCTCTGCGGCTGTAATACATTGCCTGCCAGGCAAACGTAGCGTAAATACAGTGCTAATGATCCCTTTCCTCCTGCGCTGCGCTCTGCGGGTGTAATACATTGCCTGCCAGGCAAACGTAGCGTAAATACAGTGCTAATGATCCCTTTCCTCCTGCGCTCTGCGGGTGTAATACATTGCCTGCCAGGCAAACGTAGTGTAAATACAGTGCGAATGATCCCTTTCCTCCTGCGCTCTGCGGGTGTAATACATTGCCTGCCAGGCAAACGTAGTGTAAATACAGTGCTAATGATCCCTTTCCTCCTGCGCTGCGCTCTGCGGGTGTAATACATTGCCTGCCAGGCAAACGTAGCGTAAATACAGTGCTAATGATCCCTTTCCTCCTGCGCTCTGCGGGTGTAATACATTGCCTGCCAGGCAAACGTAGTGTAAATACAGTGCGAATGATCCCTTTCCTCCTGCGCTCTGCGGGTGTAATACATTGCCTGCCAGGCAAACGTAGCGTAAATACAGTGCTAATGATCCCTTTCCTCCTGCGCTGCGCTCTGCGGGTGTAATACATTGCCTGCCAGGCAAACGTAGCATAAATACAGTGCTAATGATCCCTTTCCTCCTGCGCTCTGCGGGTGTAATACATTGCCTGCCAGGCAAACGTAGCGTAAATACAGTGCTAATGATCTCTTTCCTCCTGCGCTGCGCTCTGCGGATGTAATACATTGCCTGCCAGGCAAACGTAGCATAAATACAGTGCTAATGATCCCTTTCCTCCTGCGCTGCGCTCTGCGGGTGTAATACATTGCCTGCCAGGCAAACGTAGTGTAAATACAGTGCGAATGATCCCTTTCCTCCTGCGCTCTGCGGGTGTAATACATTGCCTGCCAGGCAAACGTAGTGTAAATACAGTGCTAATGATCCCTTTCCTCCTGCGCTCTGCGGGTGTAATACATTGCCTGCCAGGCAACCGTAGTGTAAATACAGTGCTAATGATCCCTTTCCTCCTGCGCTGCGCTCTGCGGGTGTAATACATTGCCTGCCAGGCAAACGTAGCGTAAATACAGTGCTAATGATCCCTTTCCTCCTGCGCTGCGCTCTGCGGGTGTAATACATGGCCTGCCAGGCAAACGTAGTGTAAATACAGTGCTAATGATCCCTTTCCTCCTGCGCTCTGCGGGTGTAATACATTGCCTGCCAGGCAAACGTAGCGTAAATACAGTGCTAATGATCCCTTTCCTCCTGCGCTGCGCTCTGCGGGTGTAATACATTGCCTGCCAGGCAAACGTAGCGTAAATACAGTGCTAATGATCCCTTTCCTCCTGCGCTCTGCGGGTGTAATACATTGCCTGCCAGGCAAACGTAGCGTAAATACAGTGCGAATGATCCCTTTCCTCCTGCGCTGCGCTCTGCGGGTGTAATACATTGCCTGCCAGGCAAACGTAGAGTAAATACAGTGCTAATGATCCCTTTCCTCCTGCGCTGCGCTCTGCGGGTGTAATACATTGCCTGCCAGGCAAACGTAGTGTAAATACAGTGCTAATGATCCCTTTCCTCCTGCGCTCTGCGGATGTATCACATTGCCTGCCAGGCAAACGTAGTGTAAATACAGTGCGAATGATCCCTTTCCTCCTGCGCTGCGCTCTGCGGGTGTAATACATTGCCTGCCAGGCAAACGTAGCGTAAATACAGTGCTAATGATCCCTTTCCTCCTGCGCTCTGCGGCTGTAATACATTGCCTGCCAGGCAAACGTAGCGTAAATACAGTGCTAATGATCCCTTTCCTCCTGCGCTGCGCTCTGCGGATGTAATACATTGCCTGCCAGGCAAACGTAGCGTAAATACAGTGCTAATGATCCCTTTCCTCCTGCGCTGTGCTCTGCGGGTGTAATACATTGCCTGCCAGGCAAACGTAGTGTAAATACAGTGCTAATGATCCCTTTCCTCCTGCGCTGCGCTCTGCGGGTGTAATACATTGCCTGCCAGGCAAACGTAGCGTAAATACAGTGCTAATTATCCCTTTCCTCCTGCGCTCTGCGGCTGTAATACATTGCCTGCCAGGCAAACGTAGCGTAAATACAGTGCTAATGATCCCTTTCCTCCTGCGCTGCGCTCTGCGGATGTAATACATTGCCTGCCAGGCAAACGTAGCGTAAATACAGTGCTAATGATCCCTTTCCTCCTGCGCTCTGCGGGTGTAATACATTGCCTGCCAGGCAAACGTAGTGTAAATACAGTGCTAATGATCCCTTTCCTCCTGCGCTCTGCGGGTGTAATACATTGCCTGCCAGGCAAACGTAGTGTAAATACAGTGCTAATGATCCCTTTCCTCCTGCGCTGCGCTCTGCGGGTGTAATACATTGCCTGCCAGGCAAACGTAGTGTAAATACAGTGCTAATGATCCCTTTCCTCCTGCGCTGCGCTCTGCGGGTGTAATACATTGCCTGCCAGGCAAACGTAGTGTAAATACAGTGCGAATGATCCCTTTCCTCCTGCGCTGCGCTCTGCGGGTGTAATACATTGCCTGCCAGGCAAACGTAGCGTAAATACAGTGCAAATTATCCCTTTCCTCCTGCGCTCTGCGGATGTAATACATTGCCTGCCAGGCAAACGTAGTGTAAATACAGTGCGAATGATCCCTTTCCTCCTGCGCTGCGCTCTGCGGATGTAATACATTGCCTGCCAGGCAAACGTAGTGTAAATACAGTGCGAATGATCCCTTTCCTCCTGCGCTCTGCGGGTGTAATACATTGCCTGCCAGGCAAACGTAGCGTAAATACAGTGCTAATGATCCCTTTCCTCCTGCGCTCTGCGGCTGTAATACATTGCCTGCCAGGCAAACGTAGCGTAAATACAGTGCTAATGATCCCTTTCCTCCTGCGCTGCGCTCTGCGGATGTAATACATTGCCTGCCAGGCAAACGTAGCGTAAATACAGTGCTAATGATCCCTTTCCTCCTGCGCTGCGCTCTGCGGATGTAATACATTGCCTGCCAGGCAAACGTAGTGTAAATACAGTGCGAATGATCCCTTTCCTCCTGCGCTGCGCTCTGCGGGTGTAATACATTGCCTGCCAGGCAAACGTAGCGTAAATACAGTGCTAATTATCCCTTTCCTCCTGCGCTCTGCGGCTGTAATACATTGCCTGCCAGGCAAACGTAGCGTAAATACAGTGCTAATGATCCCTTTCCTCCTGCGCTGCGCTCTGCGGATGTAATACATTGCCTGCCAGGCAAACGTAGCGTAAATACAGTGCTAATGATCCCTTTCCTCCTGCGCTGCGCTCTGCGGATGTAATACATTGCCTGCCAGGCAAACGTAGCATAAATACAGTGCTAATCATCCCTTTCCTCCTGCGCTGCGCTCTGCGGATGTAATACATTGCCTGCCAGGCAAACGTAGCGTAAATACAGTGCTAATGATCCCTTTCCTCCTGCGCTCTGCGGCTGTAATACATTGCCTGCCAGGCAAACGTAGCGTAAATACAGTGCTAATGATCCCTTTCCTCCTGCGCTGCGCTCTGCGGATGTAATACATTGCCTGCCAGGCAAACGTAGCATAAATACAGTGCTAATCATCCCTTTCCTCCTGCGCTGCGCTCTGCGGGTGTAATACATTGCCTGCCAGGCAAACGTAGCGTAAATACAGTGCTAATGATCCCTTTCCTCCTGCGCTGCGCTCTGCGGATGTAATACATTGCCTGCCAGGCAAACGTAGTGTAAATACAGTGCTAATGATCCCTTTCCTCCTGCGCTGCGCTCTGCGGGTGTAATACATTGCCTGCCAGGCAAACGTAGCGTAAATACAGTGCTAATGATCCCTTTCCTCCTGCGCTGCGCTCTGCGGATGTAATACATTGCCTGCCAGGCAAACGTAGCGTAAATACAGTGCTAATGATCCCTTTCCTCCTGCGCTCTGCGGGTGTAATACATTGCCTGCCAGGCAAACGTAGCGTAAATACAGTGCTAATGATCCCTTTCCTCCTGCGCTCTGCGGCTGTAATACATTGCCTGCCAGGCAAACGTAGCGTAAATACAGTGCGAATGATCCCTTTCCTCCTGCGCTGCGCTCTGCGGGTGTAATACATTGCCTGCCAGGCAAACGTAGAGTAAATACAGTGCTAATGATCCCTTTCCTCCTGCGCTCTGCGGGTGTAATACATTGCCTGCCAGGCAAACGTAGTGTAAATACAGTGCTAATGATCCCTTTCCTCCTGCGCTCTGCGGGTGTAATACATTGCCTGCCAGGCAAACGTAGCGTAAATACAGTGCGAATGATCCCTTTCCTCCTGCGCTGCGCTCTGCGGGTGTAATACATTGCCTGCCAGGCAAACGTAGCGTAAATACAGTGCTAATGATCCCTTTCCTCCTGCGCTGCGCTCTGCGGATGTAATACATTGCCTGCCAGGCAAACGTAGTGTAAATACAGTGCGAATGATCCCTTTCCTCCTGCGCTGCGCTCTGCGGCTGTAATACATTGCCTGCCAGGCAAACGTAGTGTAAATACAGTGCTAATGATCCCTTTCCTCCTGCGCTCTGCGGGTGTAATACATTGCCTGCCAGGCAAACGTAGTGTAAATACAGTGCTAATGATCCCTTTCCTCCTGCGCTGCGCTCTGCGGATGTAATACATTGCCTGCCAGGCAAACGTAGTGTAAATACAGTGCTAATGATCCCTTTCCTCCTGCGCTGCGCTCTGCGGGTGTAATACATTGCCTGCCAGGCAAACGTAGTGTAAATACAGTGCGAATGATCCCTTTCCTCCTGCGCTCTGCGGATGTAATACATTGCCTGCCAGGCAAACGTAGTGTAAATACAGTGCGAATGATCCCTTTCCTCCTGCGCTCTGCGGATGTAATACATTGCCTGCCATGCAAACGTAGTGTAAATACAGTGCGAATGATCCCTTTCCTCCTGCGCTCTGCGGATGTAATACATTGCCTGCCAGGCAAACGTAGCGTAAATACAGTGCGAATGATCCCTTTCCTCCTGCGCTCTGCGGATGTAATACATTGCCTGCCAGGCAAACGTAGTGTAAATACAGTGCGAATGATCCCTTTCCTCCTGCGCTCTGCGGATGTAATACATTGCCTGCCAGGCAACCGTAGTGTAAATACAGTGCTAATGATCCCTTTCCTCATGCGCTGCGCTCTGCGGGTGTAATACATTGCCTGCCAGGCAAACGTAGCGTAAATACAGTGCTAATGATCCCTTTCCTCCTGCGCTCTGCGGGTGTAATACATTGCCTGCCAGGCAAACGTAGCGTAAATACAGTGCTAATGATCCCTTTCCTCCTGCGCTGCGCTCTGCGGATGTAATACATTGCCTGCCAGGCAAACGTAGCGTAAATACAGTGCTAATGATCCCTTTCCTCCTGCGCTGCGCTCTGCGGGTGTAATACATTGCCTGCCAGGCAAACGTAGTGTAAATACAGTGCTAATGATCCCTTTCCTCCTGCGCTGCGCTCTGCGGGTGTAATACATTGCCTGCCAGGCAAACGTAGCGTAAATACAGTGCGAATGATCCCTTTCCTCCTGCGCTGCGCTCTGCGGATGTAATACATTGCCTGCCAGGCAAACGTAGCGTAAATACAGTGCTAATGATCCCTTTCCTCCTGCGCTCTGAGGATGTAATACATTGCCTGCCAGGCAAACGTAGCGTAAATACAGTGCTAATGATCCCTTTCCTCCTGCGCTCTGCGGGTGTAATACATTGCCTGCCAGGCAAACGTAGCGTAAATACAGTGCTAATGATCCCTTTCCTCCTGCGCTCTGCGGGTGTAATACATTGCCTGCCAGGCAAACGTAGCGTAAATACAGTGCGAATTATCCCTTTCCTCCTGCGCTGCGCTCTGCGGGTGTAATACATTGCCTGCCAGGCAAACGTAGTGTAAATACAGTGCGAATGATCCCTTTCCTCCTGCGCTCTGCGGGTGTAATACATTGCCTGCCAGGCAAACGTAGTGTAAATACAGTGCGAATGATCCCTTTCCTCCTGCGCTGCGCTCTGCGGGTGTAATACATTGCCTGCCAGGCAAACGTAGCGTAAATACAGTGCGAATGATCCCTTTCCTCCTGCGCTCTGCGGCTGTAATACATTGCCTGCCAGGCAAACGTAGCGTAAATACAGTGCTAATGATCCCTTTCCTCCTGCGCTGCGCTCTGCGGGTGTAATACATTGCCTGCCAGGCAAACGTAGCGTAAATACAGTGCTAATGATCCCTTTCCTCCTGCGCTCTGCGGGTGTAATACATTGCCTGCCAGGCAAACGTAGCGTAAATACAGTGCTAATGATCCCTTTCCTCCTGCGCTGCGCTCTGCGGCTGTAATACATTGCCTGCCAGGCAAACGTAGCGTAAATACAGTGCTAATGATCCCTTTCCTCCTGCGCTGCGCTCTGCGGGTGTAATACATTGCCTGCCAGGCAAACGTAGCGTAAATACAGTGCTAATGATCCCTTTCCTCCTGCGCTCTGCGGGTGTAATACATTGCCTGCCAGGCAAACGTAGCGTAAATACAGTGCTAATGATCCCTTTCCTCCTGCGCTGCGCTCTGCGGGTGTAATACATTGCCTGCCAGGCAAACGTAGTGTAAATACAGTGCTAATGATCCCTTTCCTCCTGCGCTCTGCGGATGTAATACATTGCCTGCCAGGCAAACGTAGCGTAAATACAGTGCTAATGATCCCTTTCCTCCTGCGCTCTGTGGGTGTAATACATGGCCTGCCAGGCAAACGTAGCGTAAATACAGTGCTAATGATCCCTTTCCTCCTGCGCTCTGCGGATGTAATACATTGCCTGCCAGGCAAACGTAGTGTAAATACAGTGCTAATGATCCCTTTCCTCCTGCGCTCTGCGGGTGTAATACATTGCCTGCCAGGCAAACGTAGTGTAAATACAGTACGAATGATCCCTTTCCTCCTGCGCTGCGCTCTGCGGGTGTAATACATTGCCTGCCAGGCAAACGTAGCGTAAATACAGTGCTAATGATCCCTTTCCTCCTGCGCTCTGCGGGTGTAATACATTGCCTGCCAGGCAAACGTAGTGTAAATACAGTGCGTGTGATCCCTTTCCTCCTGCGCTGCGCTCTGCGGATGTAATACATTGCCTGCCAGGCAAACGTAGTGTAAATACAGTGCGTGTGATCCCTTTCCTCCTGCGCTGCGCTCTGCGGATGTAATACATTGCCTGCCAGGCAAACGTAGCGTAAATACAGTGCTAATGATCCCTTTCCTCCTGCGCTCTGCGGGTGTAATACATTGCCTGCCAGGCAAACGTAGTGTAAATACAGTGCGTGTGATCCCTTTCCTCCTGCGCTGCGCTCTGCGGATGTAATACATTGCCTGCCAGGCAAACGTAGCGTAAATACAGTGCTAATGATCCCTTTCCTCCTGCGCTCTGCGGGTGTAATACATTGCCTGCCAGGCAAACGTAGTGTAAATACAGTGCGAATGATCCCTTTCCTCCTGCGCTGCGCTCTGCGGGTGTAATACATTGCCTGCCAGGCAAACGTAGCGTAAATACAGTGCTAATGATCCCTTTCCTCCTGCGCTGCGCTCTGCGGGTGTAATACATTGCCTGCCAGGCAAACGTAGCGTAAATACAGTGCGAATGATCCCTTTCCTCCTGCGCTGCGCTCTGCGGGTGTAATACATTGCCTGCCAGGCAAACGTAGTGTAAATACAGTGCTAATGATCCCTTTCCTCCTGCGCTCTGCGGGTGTAATACATTGCCTGCCAGGCAAACGTAGCGTAAATACAGTGCTAATGATCCCTTTCCTCCTGCGCTCTGCGGATGTAAACCATTGCCTGCCAGGCAAACGTAGCGTAAATACAGTGCTAATGATCCCTTTCCTCCTGCGCTCTGCGGATGTAATACATTGCCTGCCAGGCAAACGTAGCGTAAATACAGTGCTAATGATCCCTTTCCTCCTGCGCTCTGCGGGTGTAATACATTGCCTGCCAGGCAAACGTAGCGTAAATACAGTGCGTGTGATCCCTTTCCTCCTGCGCTGCGCTCTGCGGGTGTAATACATTGCCTGCCAGGCAAACGTAGCGTAAATACAGTGCTACTGATCCTTTCCTCCTGCGCTCTGCGGGTGTAATACATCGCCTGCCAGGCAAACGTAGCGTAAATACAGTGCGAATGATCCCTTTCCTCCTGCGCTCTGCGGGTGTAATACATTGCCTGCCAGGCAAACGTAGCGTAAATACAGTGCGAATTATCCCTTTCCTCCTGCGCTGCGCTCTGCGGGTGTAATACATTGCCTGCCAGGCAAACGTAGTGTAAATACAGTGCTAATGATCCCTTTCCTCCTGCGCTCTGCGGGTGTAATACATTGCCTGCCAGGCAAACGTAGCGTAAATACAGTGCGTGTGATCCCTTTCCTCCTGCGCTGCGCTCTGCGGGTGTAATACATTGCCTGCCAGGCAAACGTAGCGTAAATACAGTGCTAATGATCCCTTTCCTCCTGCGCTCTGCGGGTGTAATACATTGCCTGCCAGGCAAACGTAGCGTAAATACAGTGCGAATGATCCCTTTCCTCCTGCGCTGCGCTCTGCGGGTGTAATACATTGCCTGCCAGGCAAACGTAGCGTAAATACAGTGCTAATGATCCCTTTCCTCCTGCGCTCTGCGGGTGTAATACATTGCCTGCCAGGCAAACGTAGTGTAAATACAGTGCGAATGATCCCTTTCCTCCTGCGCTGCGCTCTGCGGGTGTAATACATTGCCTGCCAGGCAAACGTAGCGTAAATACAGTGCTAATGATCCCTTTCCTCCTGCGCTCTGCGGGTGTAATACATTGCCTGCCAGGCAAACATAGTGTAAATACAGTGCTAATGATCCCTTTCCTCCTGCGCTGCGTTCTGCGGCTGTAATACATTGCCTGCCAGGCAAACGTAGCGTAAATACAGTGCTAATGATCCCTTTCCTCCTGCGCTGCGCTCTGCGGATGTAATACATTGCCTGCCAGGCAAACGTAGCGTAAATACAGTGCTAATGATCCCTTTCCTCCTGCGCTCTGCGGGTGTAATACATGGCCTGCCAGGCAAACGTAGCGTAAATACAGTGCGAATGATCCCTTTCCTCCTGCGCTGCGCTCTGCGGGTGTAATACATTGCCTGCCAGGCAAACGTAGCGTAAATACAGTGCTAATGATCCCTTTCCTCCTGCGCTGCGCTCTGCGGGTGTAATACATTGCCTGCCAGGCAAACGTAGCGTAAATACAGTGCGAATGATCCCTTTCCTCCTGCGCTCTGCGGCTGTAATACATTGCCTGCCAGGCAAACGTAGCGTAAATACAGTGCTAATGATCCCTTTCCTCCTGCGCTGCGCTCTGCGGGTGTAATACATGGCCTGCCAGGCAAACGTAGCGTAAATACAGTGCGTGTGATCCCTTTCCTCCTGCGCTCTGCGGGTGTAATACATGGCCTGCCAGGCAAACGTAGCGTAAATACAGTGCTAATCATCCCTTTCCTCCTGCGCTCTGCGGATGTAATACATTGCCTGCCAGGCAAACGTAGTGTAAATACAGTGCTAATGATCCCTTTCCTCCTGCGCTGCGCTCTGCGGATGTAATACATTGCCTGCCAGGCAAACGTAGTGTAAATACAGTGCGAATGATCGCTTTCCTCCTGCGCTGCGCTCTGCGGGTGTAATACATTGCCTGCCAGGCAAACGTAGTGTAAATACAGTGCTAATGATCCCTTTCCTCCTGCGCTGCGCTCTGCGGATGTAATACATTGCCTGCCAGGCAAACGTAGTGTAAATACAGTGCGAATGATCGCTTTCCTCCTGCGCTGCGCTCTGCGGGTGTAATACATTGCCTGCCAGGCAAACGTAGCGTAAATACAGTGCTAATCATCCCTTTCCTCCTGCGCTCTGCGGATGTAATACATTGCCTGCCAGGCAAACGTAGCGTAAATACAGTGCTAATGATCCCTTTCCTCCTGCGCTGCGCTCTGCGGGTGTAATACATTGCCTGCCAGGCAAACGTAGCGTAAATACAGTGCTAATGATCCCTTTCCTCCTGCGCTGCGCTCTGCGGATGTAATACATTGCCAGCCAGGCAAACGTAGCGTAAATACAGTGCGAATGATCCCTTTCCTCCTGCGCTGCGCTCTGCGGGTGTAATACATTGCCTGCCAGGCAAACGTAGCGTAAATACAGTGCTAATGATCCCTTTCCTCCTGCGCTGCGCTCTGCGGGTGTAATACATTGCCTGCCAGGCAAACATAGTGTAAATACAGTGCTAATGATCCCTTTCCTCCTGCGCTGCGCTCTGCGGGTGTAATACATTGCCTGCCAGGCAAACGTAGCGTAAATACAGTGCGTGTGATCCCTTTCCTCCTGCGCTGCGCTCTGCGGGTGTAATACATGGCCTGCCAGGCAAACGTAGCGTAAATACAGTGCGAATGATCCCTTTCCTCCTGCGCTCTGCGGGTGTAATACATCGCCTGCCAGGCAAACGTAGTGTAAATACAGTGCTAATGATCCCTTTCCTCCTGCGCTCTGCGGGTGTAATACATCGCCTGCCAGGCAAACGTAGTGTAAATACAGTGCTAATGATCCCTTTCCTCCTGCGCTCTGCGGGTGTAATACATGGCCTGCCAGGCAAACGTAGCGTAAATACAGTGCTAATGATCCCTTTCCTCCTGCGCTGCGCTCTGCGGGTGTAATACATTGCCTGCCAGGCAAACGTAGCGTAAATACAGTGCTAATGATCCCTTTCCTCCTGCGCTGCGCTCTGCGGGTGTAATACATTGCCTGCCAGGCAAACGTAGCGTAAATACAGTGCTAATGATCCCTTTCCTCCTGCGCTCTGCGGGTGTAATACATTGCCTGCCAGGC
Source organism: Ascaphus truei (assembly GCF_040206685.1). Taxonomy (NCBI): domain Eukaryota; kingdom Metazoa; phylum Chordata; class Amphibia; order Anura; family Ascaphidae; genus Ascaphus; species Ascaphus truei. The sequence goes on along the minus strand of NW_027456986.1, from coordinate 47,063 downwards.
AAACGTAGCGTAAATACAGTGCTAATGATCCCTTTCCTCCTGCGCTCTGCGGGTGTAATACATTGCCTGCCAGGCAAACGTAGCGTAAATACAGTGCTAATGATCCCTTTCCTCCTGCGCTCTGCGGATGTAATACATTGCCTGCCAGGCAAACGTAGCGTAAATACAGTGCTAATGATCCCTTTCCTCCTGCGCTCTGCGGATGTAATACATTGCCTGCCAGGCAAACGTAGCGTAAATACAGTGCTAATGATCCCTTTCCTCCTGCGCTGCGCTCTGCGGATGTAATACATTGCCTGCGAGGCAAACGTAGCGTAAATACAGTGCTAATGATCCCTTTCCTCCTGCGCTGCGCTCTGCGGATGTAATACATTGCCTGCCAGGCAAACGTAGCGTAAATACAGTGCACGTGATCCCTTTCCTCCTGCGCTGCGCTCTGCGGGTGTAATACATTGCCTGCCAGGCAAACGTAGCGTAAATACAGTGCGAATGATCCCTTTCCTCCTGCGCTCTGCGGATGTAATACATTGCCTGCCAGGCAAACGTAGCGTAAATACAGTGCGAATGATCCCTTTCCTCCTGCGCTCTGCGGGTGTAATACATTGCCTGCCAGGCAAACGTAGTGTAAATACAGTGCTAATGATCCCTTTCCTCCTGCGCTGCGCTCTGCGGGTGTAATACATTGCCTGCCAGGCAAACGTAGTGTAAATACAGTGCTAATGATCCCTTTCCTCCTGCGCTGCGCTCTGCGGATGTAATACATTGCCTGCCAGGCAAACGTAGCGTAAATACAGTGCGTGTGATCCCTTTCCTCCTGCGCTGCGCTCTGCGGATGTAATACATTGCCTGCCAGGCAAACGTAGCGTAAATACAGTGCGTGTGATCCCTTTCCTCCTGCGCTGCGCTCTGCGGATGTAATACATTGCCTGCCAGGCAAACGTAGCGTAAATACAGTGCTAATGATCCCTTTCCTCCTGCGCTCTGCGGGTGTAATACATTGCCTGCCAGGCAAACGTAGTGTAAATACAGTGCTAATGATCCCTTTCCTCCTGCGCTGCGCTCTGCGGGTGTAATACATTGCCTGCCAGGCAAACGTAGCGTAAATACAGTGCTAATGATCCCTTTCCTCCTGCGCTGCGCTCTGCGGATGTAATACATTGCCTGCCAGGCAAACGTAGCGTAAATACAGTGCTAATGATCCCTTTCCTCCTGCGCTCTGCGGATTGTAATACATTGCCTGCCAGGCAAACGTAGCGTAAATACAGTGCGTCTGATCCCTTTCCTCCTGCGCTGCGCTCTGCGGGTGTAATACATTGCCTGCCAGGCAAACGTAGCGTAAATACAGTGCGAATGATCCCTTTCCTCCTGCGCTCTGCGGGTGTAATACATGGCCTGCCAGGCAAACGTAGTGTAAATACAGTGCGAATCATCCCTTTCCTCCTGCGCTGCGCTCTGCGGGTGTAATACATTGCCTGCCAGGCAAACGTAGCGTAAATACAGTGCGAATGATCCCTTTCCTCCTGCGCTGCGCTCTGCGGGTGTAATACATTGCCTGCCAGGCAAACGTAGTGTAAATACAGTGCTAATGATCCCTTTCCTCCTGCGCTGCGCTGCGCTCTGCGGATGTAATACATTGCCTGCCAGGCAAACGTAGTGTAAATACAGTGCTAATGATCCCTTTCCTCCTGCGCTCTGCGGGTGTAATACATTGCCTGCCAGGCAAACGTAGTGAAATACAGTGCTAATGATCCCTTTCCTCCTGCGCTGCGCTCTGCGGCTGTAATACATTGCCTGCCAGGCAAACGTAGTGTAAATACAGTGCTAATGATCCCTTTCCTCCTGCGCTCTGCGGGTGTAATACATTGCCTGCCAGGCAAACGTAGCGTAAATACAGTGCTAATGATCCCTTTTCTCCTGCGCTGCGCTCTGCGGCTGTAATACATTGCCTGCCAGGCAAACGTAGTGTAAATACAGTGCTAATGATCCCTTTCCTCCTGCGCTGCGCTCTGCGGGTGTAATACATTGCCTGCCAGGCAAACGTAGTGTAAATACAGTGCTAATGATCCCTTTCCTCCTGCGCTCTGTGGGTGTAATACATTGCCTGCCAGGCAAACGTAGCGTAAATACAGTGCGTCTGATCCCTTTCCTCCTGCGCTGCGCTCTGCGGGTGTAATACATTGCCTGCCAGGCAAACGTAGCGTAAATACAGTGCGAATGATCCCTTTCCTCCTGCGCTCTGCGGGTGTAATACATTGCCAGCCAGGCAAACGTAGTGTAAATACAGTGCGAATGATCCCTTTCCTCCTGCGCTCTGCGGGTGTAATACATTGCCTGCCAGGCAAACGTAGCGTAAATACAGTGCGAATGATCCCTTTCCTCCTGCGCTGCGCTCTGCGGGTGTAATACATTGCCTGCCAGGCAAACGTAGCGTAAATACAGTGCTAATGATCCCTTTCCTCCTGCGCTGCGCTCTGCGGGTGTAATACATTGCCTGCCAGGCAAACGTAGCGTAAATACAGTGCTAATGATCCCTTTCCTCCTGCGCTGCGCTCTGCGGGTGTAATACATTGCCTGCCAGGCAAACGTAGCGTAAATACAGTGCTAATGATCCCTTTCCTCCTGCGCTGCGCTCTGCGGGTGTAATACATTGCCTGCCAGGCAAACGTAGTGTAAATACAGTGCTAATGATCCCTTTCCTCCTGCGCTCTGCGGGTGTAATACATTGCCTGCCAGGCAAACGTAGTGTAAATACAGTGCTAATGATCCCTTTCCTCCTGCGCTGCGCTCTGCGGGTGTAATACATTGCCTGCCAGGCAAACGTAGCGTAAATACAGTGCTAATGATCCCTTTCCTCCTGCGCTCTGCGGCTGTAATACATTGCCTGCCAGGCAAACGTAGCGTAAATACAGTGCTAATGATCCCTTTCCTCCTGCGCTGCGCTCTGCGGGTGTAATACATTGCCTGCCAGGCAAACGTAGCGTAAATACAGTGCGAATGATCCCTTTCCTCCTGCGCTGCGCTCTGCGGGTGTAATACATTGCCTGCCAGGCAAACGTAGCGTAAATACAGTGCTAATGATCCCTTTCCTCCTGGGCTCTGCGGGTGTAATACATGGCCTGCCAGGCAAACGTAGCGTAAATACAGTGCTAATGATCCCTTTCCTCCTGCGCTGCGCTCTGCGGGTGTAATACATTGCCTGCCAGGCAAACGTAGCGTAAATACAGTGCTAATGATCCCTTTCCTCCTGCGCTCTGCGGGTGTAATACATTGCCTGCCAGGCAAACGTAGCGTAAATACAGTGCTAATGATCCCTTTTCTCCTGCGCTGCGCTCTGCGGCTGTAATACATTGCCTGCCAGGCAAACGTAGTGTAAATACAGTGCGAATGATCCCTTTCCTCCTGCGCTCTGCGGGTGTAATACATTGCCTGCCAGGCAAACATAGCGTAAATACAGTGCGAATGATCCCTTTCCTCCTGCGCTGCGCTCTGCGGCTGTAATACATTGCCTGCCAGGCAAACGTAGCGTAAATACAGTGCTAATGATCCCTTTCCTCCTGCGCTGCGCTCTGCGGGTGTAATACATTGCCTGCCAGGCAAACGTAGTGTAAATACAGTGCGAATGATCCCTTTCCTCCTGCGCTCTGCGGGTGTAATACATTGCCTGCCAGGCAAACGTAGCGTAAATACAGTGCGAATGATCCCTTTCCTCCTGCGCTGCGCTCTGCGGGTGTAATACATTGCCTGCCAGGCAAACGTAGCGTAAATACAGTGCTAATGATCCCTTTCCTCCTGCGCTGCGCTCTGCGGGTGTAATACATTGCCTGCCAGGCAAACGTAGCGTAAATACAGTGCGAATGATCCCTTTCCTCCTGCGCTCTGCGGCTGTAATACATTGCCTGCCAGGCAAACGTAGCGTAAATACAGTGCTAATGATCCCTTTCCTCCTGCGCTGCGCTCTGCGGGTGTAATACATTGCCTGCCAGGCAAACGTAGCGTAAATACAGTGCGAATGATCCCTTTCCTCCTGCGCTCTGCGGGTGTAATACATTGCCTGCCAGGCAAACGTAGTGTAAATACAGTGCGAATGATCCCTTTCCTCCTGCGCTGCGCTCTGCGGGTGTAATACATTGCCTGCCAGGCAAACGTAGCGTAAATACAGTGCTAATGATCCCTTTCCTCCTGCGCTCTGCGGGTGTAATACATTGCCTGCCAGGCAAACGTAGCGTAAATACAGTGCTAATGATCCCTTTCCTCCTGCGCTGCGCTCTGCGGATGTAATACATTGCCTGCCAGGCAAACGTAGTGTAAATACAGTGCGAATGATCCCTTTCCTCCTGCGCTCTGCGGGTGTAATACATTGCCTGCCAGGCAAACGTAGTGTAAATACAGTGCTAATGATCCCTTTCCTCCTGCGCTGCGCTCTGCGGGTGTAATACATTGCCTGCCAGGCAAACGTAGCGTAAATACAGTGCTAATGATCCCTTTCCTCCTGCGCTCTGCGGGTGTAATACATTGCCTGCCAGGCAAACGTAGCGTAAATACAGTGCGAATGATCCCTTTCCTCCTGCGCTCTGCGGATGTAATACATTGCCTGCCAGGCAAACGTAGCGTAAATACAGTGCTAATGATCCCTTTCCTCCTGCGCTCTGCGGGTGTAATACATTGCCTGCCAGGCAAACGTAGCGTAAATACAGTGCTAATGATCCCTTTCCTCCTGCGCTCTGCGGATGTAATACATTGCCTGCCAGGCAAACGTAGCGTAAATACAGTGCGAATGATCCCTTTCCTCCTGCGCTCTGCGGGTGTAATACATTGCCTGCCAGGCAAACGTAGTGTAAATACAGTGCTAATGATCCCTTTCCTCCTGCGCTGCGCTCTGCGGATGTAATACATTGCCTGCCAGGCAAACGTAGTGTAAATACAGTGCTAATGATCCCTTTCCTCCTGCGCTCTGCGGGTGTAATACATTGCCTGCCAGGCAAACGTAGTGTAAATACAGTGCGAATGATCCCTTTCCTCCCGCGCTGCGCTCTGCGGGTGTAATACATTGCCTGCCAGGCAAACGTAGCGTAAATACAGTGCTAATGAACCCTTTCCTCCTGCGCTCTGCGGGTGTAATACATGGCCTGCCAGGCAAACGTAGTGTAAATACAGTGCGAATGATCCCTTTCCTCCCGCGCTGCGCTCTGCGGGTGTAATACATTGCCTGCCAGGCAAACGTAGCGTAAATACAGTGCTAATGATCCCTTTCCTCCTGCGCTCTGCGGGTGTAATACATTGCCTGCCAGGCAAACGTAGTGTAAATACAGTGCTAATGATCCCTTTCCTCCTGCGCTGCGCTCTGCGGATGTAATACATGGCCTGCCAGGCAAACGTAGCGTAAATACAGTGCTAATGATCCCTTTCCTCCTGCGCTGCGCTCTGCGGGTGTAATACATGGCCTGCCAGGCAAACGTAGTGTAAATACAGTGCTAATGATCCCTTTCCTCCTGCGCTGCGCTCTGCGGATGTAATACATTGCCTGCCAGGCAAACGTAGCGTAAATACAGTGCTAATGATCTCTTTCCTCCTGCGCTGCGCTCTGCGGATGTAATACATTGCCTGCCAGGCAAACGTAGTGTAAATACAGTGCTAATGATCCCTTTCCTCCTGCGCTCTGCGGGTGTAATACATTGCCTGCCAGGCAAACGTAGTGTAAATACAGTGCTAATGATCCCTTTCCTCCTGCGCTCTGCGGATGTAATACATTGCCTGCCAGGCAAACGTAGCGTAAATACAGTGCTAATGATCCCTTTCCTCCTGCGCTGCGCTCTGCGGGTGAAATACATTGCCTGCCAGGCAAACGTAGTGTAAATACAGTGCTAATGATCCCTTTCCTCCTGCGCTGCGCTCTGCGGGTGTAATACATTGCCTGCCAGGCAAACGTAGCGTAAATACAGTGCTAATGATCCCTTTCCTCCTGCGCTGCGCTCTGCGGATGTAATACATTGCCTGCCAGGCAAACGTAGTGTAAATACAGTGCTAATGATCCCTTTCCTCCTGCGCTGCGCTCTGCGGGTGTAATACATTGCCTGCCAGGCAAACGTAGCGTAAATACAGTGCTAATGATCCCTTTCCTCCTGCGCTCTGCGGGTGTAATACATGGCCTGCCAGGCAAACGTAGCGTAAATACAGTGCTAATGATCCCTTTCCTCCTGCGCTCTGCGGCTGTAATACATTGCCTGCCAGGCAAACGTAGTGTAAATACAGTGCTAATGATCCCTTTCCTCCTGCGCTCTGCGGGTGTAATACATTGCCTGCCAGGCAAACGTAGTGTAAATACAGTGCTAATGATCCCTTTCCTCCTGCGCTGCGCTCTGCGGGTGAAATACATTGCCTGCCAGGCAAACGTAGTGTAAATACAGTGCTAATGATCCCTTTCCTCCTGCGCTGCGCTCTGCGGGTGTAATACATTGCCTGCCAGGCAAACGTAGCGTAAATACAGTGCTAATGATCCCTTTCCTCCTGCGCTGCGCTCTGCGGGTGTAATACATGGCCTGCCAGGCAAACGTAGCGTAAATACAGTGCTAATGATCCCTTTCCTCCTGCGCTGCGCTCTGCGGATGTAATACATTGCCTGCCAGGCAAACATAGTGTAAATACAGTGCTAATGATCCCTTTCCTCCTGCGCTCTGCGGGTGTAATACATTGCCTGCCAGGCAAACGTAGCGTAAATACAGTGCTAATCATCCCTTTCCTCCTGCGCTGCGCTCTGCGGGTGTAATACATTGCCTGCCAGGCAAACGTAGTGTAAATACAGTGCTAATGATCCCTTTCCTCCTGCGCTCTGCGGGTGTAATACATTGCCTGCCAGGCAAACGTAGTGTAAATACAGTGCTAATGATCCCTTTCCTCCTGCGCTGCGCTCTGCGGGTGTAATACATTGCCTGCCAGGCAAACGTAGCGTAAATACAGTGCTAATGATCCCTTTCCTCCTGCGCTGCGCTCTGCGGGTGTAATACATTGCCTGCCAGGCAAACGTAGCGTAAATACAGTGCTAATGATCCCTTTCCTCCTGCGCTGCGCTCTGCGGATGTAATACATTGCCTGCCAGGCAAACGTAGCGTAAATACAGTGCTAATCATCCCTTTCCTCCTGCGCTGCGCTCTGCGGGTGTAATACATTGCCTGCCAGGCAAACGTAGTGTAAATACAGTGCTAATGATCCCTTTCCTCCTGCGCTCTGCGGGTGTAATACATTGCCTGCCAGGCAAACGTAGCGTAAATACAGTGCTAATGATCCCTTTCCTCCTGCGCTCTGCGGGTGTAATACATTGCCTGCCAGGCAAACGTAGTGTAAATACAGTGCTAATGATCCCTTTCCTCCTGCGCTCTGCGGGTGTAATACATTGCCTGCCATGCAAACGTAGCGTAAATACAGTGCTAATGATCCCTTTCCTCCTGCGCTGCGCTCTGCGGGTGTAATACATGGCCTGCCAGGCAAACGTAGTGTAAATACAGTGCTAATGATCCCTTTCCTCCTGCGCTGCGCTCTGCGGGTGTAATACATTGCCTGCCAGGCAAACGTAGTGTAAATACAGTGCGAATGATCCCTTTCCTCCTGCGCTCTGCGGGTGTAATACATTGCCTGCCAGGCAAACGTAGTGTAAATACAGTGCTAATGATCCCTTTCCTCCTGCGCTGCGCTCTGCGGGTGTAATACATTGCCTGCCAGGCAAACGTAGCGTAAATACAGTGCGAATGATCCCTTTCCTCCTGCGCTGCGCTCTGCGGGTGTAATACATTGCCTGCCAGGCAAACGTAGTGTAAATACAGTGCTAATGATCCCTTTCCTCCTGCGCTGCGCTCTGCGGATGTAATACATTGCCTGCCAGGCAAACATAGTGTAAATACAGTGCTAATGATCCCTTTACTCCTGCGCTCTGCGGGTGTAATACATTGCCAGCCAGGCAAACGTAGTGTAAATACAGTGCTAATGATCCCTTTCCTCCTGCGCTCTGCGGCTGTAATACATTGCCTGCCAGGCAAACGTAGTGTAAATACAGTGCTAATGATCCCTTTCCTCCTGCGCTCTGCGGCTGTAATACATTGCCAGCCAGGCAAACGTAGTGTAAATACAGTGCTAATGATCCCTTTCCTCCTGCGCTGCGCTCTGCGGGTGTAATACATTGCCTTCCAGGCAAACGTAGTGTAAATACAGTGCTAATGATCCCTTTCCTCCTGCGCTCTGCGGCTGTAATACATTGCCAGCCAGGCAAACGTAGTGTAAATACAGTGCTAATGATCCCTTTCCTCCTGCGCTGCGCTCTGCGGGTGTAATACATTGCCTTCCAGGCAAACGTAGTGTAAATACAGTGCTAATGATCCCTTTCCTCCTGCGCTCTGCGGCTGTAATACATTGCCAGCCAGGCAAACGTAGTGTAAATACAGTGCTAATGATCCCTTTCCTCCTGCGCTGCGCTCTGCGGGTGTAATACATTGCCTGCCAGGCAAACGTAGCGTAAATACAGTGCTAATGATCCCTTTCCTCCTGCGCTGCGCTCTGCGGCTGTAATACATTGCCTGCCAGGCAAACATAGTGTAAATACAGTGCTAATGATCCCTTTCCTCCTGCGCTCTGCGGGTGTAATACATTGCCTGCCAGGCAAACGTAGCGTAAATACAGTGCGTGTGATCCCTTTCCTCCTGCGCTGCGCTCTGCGGGTGTAATACATTGCCTGCCAGGCAAACGTAGCGTAAATACAGTGCGAATGATCCCTTTCCTCCTGCGCTCTGCGGGTGTAATACATTGCCTGCCAGGCAAACGTAGCATAAATACAGTGCTAATGATCCCTTTCCTCCTGCGCTCTGCGGGTGTAATACATTGCCTGCCAGGCAAACGTAGCGTAAATACAGTGCGAATGATCCCTTTCCTCCTGCGCTCTGCGGGTGTAATACATTGCCTGCCAGGCAAACGTAGCGTAAATACAGTGCGAATGATCCCTTTCCTCCTGCGCTGCGCTCTGCGGGTGTAATACATTGCCTGCCAGGCAAACGTAGCGTAAATACAGTGCTAATGATCCCTTTCCTCCTGCGCTCTGCGGGTGTAATACATTGCCTGCCAGGCAAACGTAGTGTAAATACAGTGCTAATGATCCCTTTCCTCCTGCGCTCTGCGGGTGTAATACATTGCCTGCCAGGCAAACGTAGCGTAAATACAGTGCGAATGATCCCTTTCCTCCTGCGCTGCGCTCTGCGGGTGTAATACATTGCCTGCCAGGCAAACGTAGCGTAAATACAGTGCTAATGATCCCTTTCCTCCTGCGCTCTGCGGGTGTAATACATGGCCTGCCAGGCAAACGTAGCGTAAATACAGTGCTAATGATCCCTTTCCTCCTGCGCTGCGCTCTGCGGGTGTAATACATTGCCTGCCAGGCAAACGTAGCGTAAATACAGTGCTAATGATCCCTTTCCTCCTGCGCTGCGCTCTGCGGGTGTAATACATTGCCTGCCAGGCAAACGTAGCGTAAATACAGTGCTAATGATCCCTTTCCTCCTGCGCTGCGCTCTGCGGCTGTAATACATTGCCTGCCAGGCAAACGTAGCGTAAATACAGTGCGAATGATCCCTTTCCTCCTGCGCTGCGCTCTGCGGGTGTAATACATTGCCTGCCAGGCAAACGTAGCATAAATACAGTGCTAATGATCCCTTTCCTCCTGCGCTCTGCGGGTGTAATACATTGCCTGCCAGGCAAACGTAGTGTAAATACAGTGCTAATGATCCCTTTCCTCCTGCGCTCTGCGGGTGTAATACATTGCCTGCCAGGCAAACGTAGTGTAAATACAGTGCTAATGATCCCTTTCCTCCTGCGCTGCGCTCTGCGGGTGTAATACATTGCCTGCCAGGCAAACGTAGCGTAAATACAGTGCTAATGATCCCTTTCCTCCTGCGCTCTGCGGGTGTAATACATTGCCTGCCAGGCAAACGTAGAGTAAATACAGTGCTAATGATCCCTTTCCTCCTGCGCTCTGCGGATGTAATACATTGCCTGCCAGGCAAACGTAGCGTAAATACAGTGCTAATGATCCCTTTCCTCCTGCGCTGCGCTCTGCGGATGTAATACATTGCCTGCCAGGCAAACGTAGCGTAAATACAGTGCTAATGATCCCTTTCCTCCTGCGCTCTGCGGGTGTAATACATTGCCTGCCAGGCAAACGTAGTGTAAATACAGTGCTAATGATCCCTTTCCTCCCGCGCTGCGCTCTGCGGCTGTAATACATTGCCTGCCAGGCAAACGTAGTGTAAATACAGTGCTAATGATCCCTTTCCTCCTGCGCTGCGCTCTGCGGGTGTAATACATTGCCTGCCAGGCAAACGTAGTGTAAATACAGTGCTAATGATCCCTTTCCTCCTGCGCTCTGCGGGTGTAATACATTGCCTGCCAGGCAAACGTAGCGTAAATACAGTGCGAATGATCCCTTTCCTCCTGCGCTCTGCGGATGTAATACATTGCCTGCCAGGCAAACGTAGTGTAAATACAGTGCTAATGATCCCTTTCCTCCCGCGCTGCGCTCTGCGGGTGTAATACATTGCCTGCCAGGCAAACGTAGCGTAAATACAGTGCTAATGATCCCTTTCCTCCTGCGCTGCGCTCTGCGGATGTAATACATTGCCTGCCAGGCAAACGTAGTGTAAATACAGTGCGAATCATCCCTTTCCTCCTGCGCTGCGCTCTGCGGCTGTAATACATTGCCTGCCAGGCAAACGTAGTGTAAATACAGTGCGAATGATCCCTTTCCTCCTGCGCTCTGCGGGTGTAATACATTGCCTGCCAGGCAAACGTAGCGTAAATACAGTGCTAATGATCCCTTTCCTCCTGCGCTGCGCTCTGCGGATGTAATACATTGCCTGCCAGGCAAACGTAGTGTAAATACAGTGCTAATGATCCCTTTCCTCCTGCGCTGCGCTCTGCGGGTGTAATACATTGCCAGCCAGGCAAACGTAGTGTAAATACAGTGCTAATGATCCCTTTCCTCCTGCGCTCTGCGGATGTAATACATTGCCTGCCAGGCAAACGTAGCGTAAATACAGTGCTAATGATCCCTTTCCTCCTGCGCTCTGCGGGTGTAATACATTGCCTGCCAGGCAAACGTAGTGTAAATACAGTGCTAATGATCCCTTTCCTTCTGCGCTCTGCGGATGTAATACATTGCCTGCCAGGCAAACGTAGCGTAAATACAGTGCTAATGATCCCTTTCCTCCTGCGCTCTGTGGGTGTAATACATTGCCTGCCAGGCAAACGTAGTGTAAATACAGTGCGAATGATCCCTTTCCTCCTGCGCTCTGCGGCTGTAATACATTGCCTGCCAGGCAAACGTAGCGTAAATACAGTGCTAATGATCCCTTTCCTCCCGCGCTGCGCTCTGCGGGTGTAATACATTGCCTGCCAGGCAAACGTAGTGTAAATACAGTGCGAATGATCCCTTTCCTCCTGCGCTCTGCGGGTGTAATACATTGCCTGCCAGGCAAACGTAGTGTAAATACAGTGCGAATGATCCCTTTCCTCCTGCGCTGCGCTCTGCGGGTGTAATACATTGCCTGCCAGGCAAACGTAGCGTAAATACAGTGCTAATGATCCCTTTCCTCCTGCGCTGCGCTCTGCGGGTGTAATACATTGCCTGCCAGGCAAACGTAGCGTTAATACAGTGCTAATGATCCCTTTCCTCCTGCGCTGCGCTCTGCGGGTGTAATACATTGCCTGCCAGGCAAACGTAGCGTAAATACAGTGCTAATGATCCCTTTCCTCCTGCGCTCTGCGGGTGTAATACATTGCCTGCCAGGCAAACGTAGTGTAAATACAGTGCTAATGATCCCTTTCCTCCTGCGCTGCGCTCTGCGGATGTAATACATTGCCTGCCAGGCAAACGTAGCGTAAATACAGTGCTAATGATCCCTTTCCTCCTGCGCTGCGCTCTTCGGATGTAATACATTGCCTGCCAGGCAAACGTAGCGTAAATACAGTGCTAATGATCCCTTTCCTCCTGCGCTCTGCGGGTGTAATACATTGCCTGCCAGGCAAACGTAGCGTAAATACAGTGCTAATGATCCCTTTCCTCCTGCGCTGCGCTCTGCGGATGTAATACATTGCCTGCCAGGCAAACGTAGCGTAAATACAGTGCTAATGATCCCTTTCCTCCTGCGCTGCGCTCTGCGGGTGTAATACATTGCCTGCCAGGCAAACGTAGTGTAAATACAGTGCTAATGATCCCTTTCCTCCTGCGCTGCGCTCTGCGGGTGTAATACATTGCCAGCCAGGCAAACGTAGTGTAAATACAGTGCTAATGATCCCTTTCCTTCTGCGCTCTGCGGATGTAATACATTGCCTGCCAGGCAAACGTAGTGTAAATACAGTGCTAATGATCCCTTTCCTCCTGCGCTGCGCTCTGCGGGTGTAATACATTGCCAGCCAGGCAAACGTAGTGTAAATACAGTGCGAATGATCCCTTTCCTTCTGCGCTCTGCGGGTGTAATACATTGCCTGCCAGGCAAACGTAGTGTAAATACAGTGAGAATGATCCCTTTCCTCCTGCGCTGCGCTCTGCGGGTGTAATACATTGCCTGCCAGGCAAACGTAGTGTAAATACAGTGCTAATGATCCCTTTCCTTCTGCGCTCTGCGGATGTAATACATTGCCTGCCAGGCAAACGTAGCGTAAATACAGTGCTAATGATCCCTTTCCTCCTGCGCTGCGCTCTGCGGATGTAATACATTGCCTGCCAGGCAAACGTAGCGTAAATACAGTGCTAATGATCCCTTTCCTCCTGCGCTGCGCTCTGCGGGTGTAATACATTGCCTGCCAGGCAAACGTAGCGTAAATACAGTGCTAATGATCCCTTTCCTCCTGCGCTGCGCTCTGCGGGTGTAATACATTGCCTGCCAGGCAAACGTAGCGTAAATACAGTGCTAATGATCCCTTTCCTCCTGCGCTCTGCGGGTGTAATACATTGCCTGCCAGGCAAACGTAGCGTAAATACAGTGCGAATGATCCCTTTCCTCCTGCGCTCTGCGGCTGTAATACATTGCCTGCCAGGCAAACGTAGTGTAAATACAGTGCTAATGATCCCTTTCCTCCTGCGCTGCGCTCTGCGGGTGTAATACATTGCCTGCCAGGCAAACGTAGCGTAAATACAGTGCGAATGATCCCTTTCCTCCTGCGCTCTGCGGCTGTAATACATTGCCTGCCAGGCAAACGTAGCGTAAATACAGTGCGAATGATCCCTTTCCTCCTGCGCTCTGCGGGTGTAATACATTGCCTGCCAGGCAAACGTAGCGTAAATACAGTGCTAATGATCCCTTTCCTCCTGCGCTGCGCTCTGCGGGTGTAATACATTGCCTGCCAGGCAAACGTAGCGTAAATACAGTGCTAATGATCCCTTTCCTCCTGCGCTCTGCGGGTGTAATACATTGCCTGCCAGGCAAACGTAGCGTAAATACAGTGCTAATGATCCCTTTCCTCCTGCGCTGCGCTCTGCGGATGTAATACATGGCCTGCCAGGCAAACGTAGCGTAAATACAGTGCGTGTGATCCCTTTCCTCCTGCGCTGCGCTCTGCGGGAGTAATACATTGCCTGCCAGGCAAACGTAGCGTAAATACAGTGCTAATGATCCCTTTCCTCCTGCGCTGCGCTCTGCGGGTGTAATACATTGCCTGCCAGGCAAACGTAGCGTAAATACAGTGCGAATGATCCCTTTCCTCCTGCGCTCTGCGGCTGTAATACATTGCCTGCCAGGCAAACGTAGCGTAAATACAGTGCGAATGATCCCTTTCCTCCTGCGCTCTGAGGATGTAATACATTGCCTGCCAGGCAAACGTAGTGTAAATACAGTGCTAATGATCCCTTTCCTCCTGCGCTCTGCGGGTGTAATACATTGCCTGCCAGGCAAACGTAGTGTAAATACAGTGCTAATGATCCCTTTCCTCCTGCGCTCTGCGGGTGTAATACATTGCCTGCCAGGCAAACGTAGCGTAAATACAGTGCTAATGATCCCTTTCCTCCTGCGCTGCGCTCTGCGGATGTAATACATTGCCTGCCAGGCAAACGTAGTGTAAATACAGTGCTAATGATCCCTTTCCTCCTGCGCTCTGCGGATGTAATACATTGCCTGCCAGGCAAACGTAGTGTAAATACAGTGCGAATGATCCCTTTCCTCCTGCGCTCTGCGGGTGTAATACATTGCCTGCCAGGCAAACGTAGCATAAATACAGTGCTAATGATCCCTTTCCTCCTGCGCTGCGCTCTGCGGGTGTAATACATTGCCTGCCAGGCAAACGTAGCGTAAATACAGTGCGAATGATCCCTTTCCTCCTGCGCTGCGCTCTGCGGGTGTAATACATTGCCTGCCAGGCAAACGTAGCGTAAATACAGTGCGAATGATCCCTTTCCTCCTGCGCTGCGCTCTGCGGCTGTAATACATTGCCTGCCAGGCAAACGTAGCGTAAATACAGTGCTAATGATCCCTTTCCTCCTGCGCTCTGCGGCTGTAATACATTGCCTGCCAGGCAAACGTAGCGTAAATACAGTGCGAATGATCCCTTTCCTCCTGCGCTGCGCTCTGCGGCTGTAATACATTGCCTGCCAGGCAAACAGTACAAATGTTACGGTGGGTAACAAAAGTGACACACATCCTCCCCCGTACAGTGTGCAACACAAACCCCACGAGTGAGCACAGTCACATGTTTCAGACACGTCAGCAAACCTGCCTTTCCCCATTATCTCCAAGCATACACTGCGTCCACTGCAGCGAAGGATTCTGGGTAATGACATGTAAGTGCGCACTCACAGCGTGAGTCACTTTGTAGCTGTAACTCATTGGGGTCTATGTATGTCCGCCTCCTGCGCCTGGCGCAGCTCGTTACAAAGCTGCGCCCCCACACCCAGGAGCGAGGAACGTACCCGTTCTGTTCCCGGCTCCGCTTCCTGTGGCGAGCCGTGCGCTGTCCGGAGGAGAGACACTATCGTACAGCGCCATGCTGCTGGCAGGAGGCGGCACACCCCGCCGGGGGCTGTCCTTTTCCTTAGCCGGCCTCCCCCAGGACGAGAAATCTGCAATGAGAAACATGGAGGGAGGAGGTGATGGGCTGTACATTACTTCAGACTCGTTGCCACCAGGCCTCCCCCCAGTGGCCCTCTCTCTCAGCGTCAGGGTCTCACCGTGGCATGAGGGATCCCGTCAGTGTCTCACCGTGGCATGAGGGATCCCGTCAGTGTCTCACCGTGGCATGAGGGATCCCGTCAGTGTCTCACCGTGGCATGAGGGATCCCGTCAGTGTCTCACCGTGGCATGAGGGATCCCGTCAGTGTCTCACCGTGGCATGAGGGATCCCGTCAGTGTCTCACCGTGGCATGAGGGATCCCGTCAGTGTCTCACCGTGGCATGAGGGATCCCGTCAGTGTCTCACCGTGGCATGAGGGATCCCGTCAGTGTCTCACCGTGGCATGAGGGATCCCGTCAGTGTCTCACCGTGGCATGAGGGATCCCGTCAGTGTCTCACCGTGGCATGAGGGATCCCGTCAGTGTCTCACCGTGGCATGAGGGATCCCGTCAGTGTCTCACCGTGGCATGAGGGATCCCGTCAGCCACAATGTAATTCTGCAAAGGAGGAGGACAGGGGGAGGGGGAGGGAGGGGGACAGGGGGAGGGGGAGGGAGGGGGACAGGGGGAGGGGGAGGGAGGGGGGGAGGGGAAGGGAGGGGGATGGAGGGGGGGAGGGGGACAGGGACAGGGGGAGAGAGGGGAGAAGGGGGGGGGGGGGAGGGACAGGGGGGGGGGAAATCGGTCAGTCTGTGTCTGTCTCACGCTGTGACACGAGGGGCAGCTACAGCCTAATTAACACTTTAAGTACCGGAGTGCCACAGTCCCTCTAGTATATTGTGATCATGTGACCACTCCTCGGGCGATGTCACATGATCGTGATGTCACAGATGATGGGAACGGAAGGAGGAGGTTTGTGAGGTCAGATCACGCACTACGTTCCACAAGAGCGCAGAAAGAAACCTCATAGTGACGCCACGCAGACCCTGCAGCGCCAGGCCTCAGGGTGTGATAGCCATTCCCGGGGCCCTGCAGTGACACAGGGTGTGATAGCTATGTCCCGGGGCCCCTGCAGTGACACAGGGTGTGATAGCTATGTCCCGGTCCCCTGCAGTGACACAGGGTGTGATAGCCATGTCCCGGGGCCCTGCAGTGACACAGGGTGTGATAGCCATGTCCCGGGGCCCCTGCAGTGACACAGGGTGTGATAGCCATGTCCCGGGGCCCCTGCAGTGACACAGGGTGTGATAGCTATGTCCCGGGGCCCTGCAGTGACACAGGGTGTGATAGCCATGTCCTGGGGCCCCTGCAGTGACACAGGGTGTGATAGCCATGTCCCGGGGCCCCTGCAGTGACACAGTGTGTGATAGCCATGTCCCGGGGCCCCTGCAGTGACACAGGGTGTGATAGCCATGTCCCGGGGCCCTGCAGTGACACATGGTGTGATAGCTATGTCCCGGGGCCCTGCAGTGACACAGGGTGTGATAGCCATGTCCCGGGGCCCTGCAGTGACACAGGGTGTGATAGCCATGTCCTGGGGGCCCTGCAGTGACACAGGGTGTGATAGCTATGTCCCGGGGCCCTGCAGTGACACAGGGTTTGATAGCCATGTCCCGGGGCCCTGCAGTGACACAGGGTGTGATAGCCATGTCCCGGGGGCCCTGTAGTGACACAGGGTGTGATAGCTATGTCCCGGGGGCCCTGCAGTGACACAGTGTGTGATAGCCATGTCCCGGGGCCCTGCAGTGACACAGGGTGTGATAGCCATGTCCCGGGGCCCCTGCAGTGACACAGGGTGTGATAGCCATGTCCCGGGGCCCCTGCAGTGACACAGGGTGTGATAGCCATGTCCCGGGGCCCTGCAGAGACACAGGGTGTGATAGCCATGTCCCGGGGCCCTGCTGTGACACAGGGTGTGATAGCCATGTCCCGGGGCCCTGCAGTGACACAGGGTGTGATAGCTATGTCCCGGGGGCCCTGCAGTGACACAGGGTGTGATAGCTATGTCCCGGGGCCCTGCAGTGACACAGGGTGTGATAGCCATGTCCCGGGGCCCTGCAGTGACACAGGGTGTGATAGCTATGTCCCGGGGCCCCTGCAGTGACACAGGGTGTGATAGCCATGTCCCGGGGCCCTGCAGTGACACAGGGTGTGATAGCCATGTCCCGGGGCCCCTGCAGTGACACAGGGTGTGATAGCTATGTCCCGGGGCCCTGCAGTGACACAGGGTGTGATAGCCATGTCCTGGGGCCCCTGCAGTGACACAGGGTGTGATAGCCATGTCCCGGGGCCCCTGCAGTGACACAGGGTGTGATAGCCATGTCCCGGGGCCCTGCAGTGACACAGGGTGTGATAGCCATGTCCCGGGGCCCTGCAGTGACACAGGGTGTGATAGCCATGTCCCGGGGCCCTGCAGCGCCAGGCCTCAGGGTGTGATAGCCATGTCCCGGGGCCCTGCAGTGACACAGGGTGTGATAGCCATGTCCCGGGGCCCCTGCAGTGACACAGGGTGTGATAGCTATGTCCCGGGGCCCTGCAGTGACACAGGGTGTGATAGCCATGTCCGGGGGCCCCTGCAGTGACACAGGGTGTGATAGCCATGTCCCGGGGGCCCTGCAGTGACAGGGTGTGATAGCCATGTCCCGGGGCCCCTGCAGTGACACAGGGTGTCAGAGCCATGTCCCGGGGGCCCTGCAATGACACAGGGTGTGATAGCTATGTCCCGGGTCCCTGCAGTGACAGGGTGTGATAGCCATGTCCCGGGGCCCCTGCAGTGACACAGGGTGTGATAGCCATGTCCCGGGGGCCCTGCAGTGACACAGGGTGTGATAGCCATGTCCCGGGGCCCCTGCAGTGACACAAGGTGTGATAGCTATGTCCCGGGGGCCCTGCAGTGACACAGGGTGTGATAACTATGTCCCGGGGCCCTGCAGTGACACAGGGTGTGATAGCCATGTCCCGGGGCCCTGCAGTGACACAGGGTGTGATAGCTATGTCCCGGGGGCCCTGCAGTGACACAGGGTGTGATAGCTATGTCCCGGGGCCCCTGCAGTGACACAGGGTGTGATAGCCATGTCCCGGGGCCCCTGCAGTGACACAGGGTGTGATAGCTATGTCCCGGGGCCCTGCAGTGACACAGGGTGTGATAGCTATGTCCCGGGGCCCCTGCAGTGACACAGGGTGTGATAGCTATGTCCCGGGGCCCTGCAGTGACACAGGGTGTGATAGCTATGTCCCGGGGCCCCTGCAGTGACACAGGGTGTGATAGCCATGTCCCGGGGCCCTGCAGTGACACAGGGTGTGATAGCCATGTCCCGGGGCCCTGCAGTGACACAGGGTGTGATAGCCATGTCCCGGGGCCCCTGCAGTGACACAGGGTGTGATAGCCATGTCCCGGGGCCCTGCAGTGACACAGGGTGTGATAGCTATGTCCCGGGGCCCCTGCAGTGACACAGGGTGTGATAGCCATGTCCCGGGGCCCCTGCAGTGACACAGGGTGTGATAGCCATGTCCCGGGGCCCCTGCAGTGACACAGGGTGTGATAGCCATGTCCCGGGCCCCTGCAGTGACACAGGGTGTGATAGCTATGTCCCGGGGCCCCTGCAGTGACACAGGGTGTGATAGCTATGTCCCGGGGCCCCTGCAGTGACACAGGGTGTGATAGCCATGTCCTGGGGCCCTGCAGTGACACGGTGTGTGATAGCCATGTCCCGGGGCCCTGCAGTGACACAGGGTGTGATAGCTATGTCCGGTGGCCCTGCAGTGACACAGGGTGTGATAGCTATGTCCCGGGGCCCCTGCAGTGACACAGGGTGTGATAGCCATGTCCCGGGGCCCCTGCAGTGACACAGGGTGTGATAGCTATGTACTGGGGCCCCTGCAGTGACACTGGGTGTGATAACCATGTCCCGGGGCCCTGCAGTGACACAGTGTGTGATAGCCATGTCCCGGGGCCCTGCAGTGACACAGGGTGTGATAGCCATGTCCCGGGGCCCCTGCAGTGACACAGGGTGTGATAGCCATGTCCCGGGGCCCTGCAGTGACACAGGGTGTGATAGCCATGTCCCGGGGCCCCTGCAGTGACACAGGGTGTGATAGCCATGTCCCGGGGCCCTGCAGTGACACAGGGTGTGATAGCCATGTCCCGGGGCCCTGCAGCGCCAGGCCTCAGGGTGTGATAGCCATGTCCCGGGGCCCTGCAGTGACACAGGGTGTGATAGCCATGTCCCGGGGCCCCTGCAGTGACACAGGGTGTGATAGCTATGTCCCGGGGGCCCTGCAGTGACACAGTGTGTGATAGCCATGTCCCGGGGCCCTGCAGTGACACAGGGTGTGATAGCCATGTCCCGGGGCCCCTGCAGTGACACAGGGTGTGATAGCCATGTCCCGGGGCCCCTGCAGTGACACAGGGTGTGATAGCCATGTCCCGGGGCCCTGCAGAGACACAGGGTGTGATAGCCATGTCCCGGGGCCCTGCTGTGACACAGGGTGTGATAGCCATGTCCCGGGGCCCTGCAGTGACACAGGGTGTGATAGCTATGTCCCGGGGGCCCTGCAGTGACACAGGGTGTGATAGCTATGTCCCGGGGCCCTGCAGTGACACAGGGTGTGATAGCCATGTCCCGGGGCCCTGCAGTGACACAGGGTGTGATAGCTATGTCCCGGGGCCCCTGCAGTGACACAGGGTGTGATAGCCATGTCCCGGGGCCCTGCAGTGACACAGGGTGTGATAGCCATGTCCCGGGGCCCCTGCAGTGACACAGGGTGTGATAGCTATGTCCCGGGGCCCTGCAGTGACACAGGGTGTGATAGCCATGTCCTGGGGCCCCTGCAGTGACACAGGGTGTGATAGCCATGTCCCGGGGCCCCTGCAGTGACACAGGGTGTGATAGCCATGTCCCGGGGCCCTGCAGTGACACAGGGTGTGATAGCCATGTCCCGGGGCCCTGCAGTGACACAGGGTGTGATAGCCATGTCCCGGGGCCCTGCAGCGCCAGGCCTCAGGGTGTGATAGCCATGTCCCGGGGCCCTGCAGTGACACAGGGTGTGATAGCCATGTCCCGGGGCCCCTGCAGTGACACAGGGTGTGATAGCTATGTCCCGGGGCCCTGCAGTGACACAGGGTGTGATAGCCATGTCCGGGGGCCCCTGCAGTGACACAGGGTGTGATAGCCATGTCCCGGGGGCCCTGCAGTGACAGGGTGTGATAGCCATGTCCCGGGGCCCCTGCAGTGACACAGGGTGTCAGAGCCATGTCCCGGGGGCCCTGCAATGACACAGGGTGTGATAGCTATGTCCCGGGTCCCTGCAGTGACAGGGTGTGATAGCCATGTCCCGGGGCCCCTGCAGTGACACAGGGTGTGATAGCCATGTCCCGGGGGCCCTGCAGTGACACAGGGTGTGATAGCCATGTCCCGGGGCCCCTGCAGTGACACAAGGTGTGATAGCTATGTCCCGGGGGCCCTGCAGTGACACAGGGTGTGATAACTATGTCCCGGGGCCCTGCAGTGACACAGGGTGTGATAGCCATGTCCCGGGGCCCTGCAGTGACACAGGGTGTGATAGCTATGTCCCGGGGGCCCTGCAGTGACACAGGGTGTGATAGCTATGTCCCGGGGCCCCTGCAGTGACACAGGGTGTGATAGCCATGTCCCGGGGCCCCTGCAGTGACACAGGGTGTGATAGCTATGTCCCGGGGCCCTGCAGTGACACAGGGTGTGATAGCTATGTCCCGGGGCCCCTGCAGTGACACAGGGTGTGATAGCTATGTCCCGGGGCCCTGCAGTGACACAGGGTGTGATAGCTATGTCCCGGGGCCCCTGCAGTGACACAGGGTGTGATAGCCATGTCCCGGGGCCCTGCAGTGACACAGGGTGTGATAGCCATGTCCCGGGGCCCTGCAGTGACACAGGGTGTGATAGCCATGTCCCGGGGCCCCTGCAGTGACACAGGGTGTGATAGCCATGTCCCGGGGCCCTGCAGTGACACAGGGTGTGATAGCTATGTCCCGGGGCCCCTGCAGTGACACAGGGTGTGATAGCCATGTCCCGGGGCCCCTGCAGTGACACAGGGTGTGATAGCCATGTCCCGGGGCCCCTGCAGTGACACAGGGTGTGATAGCCATGTCCCGGGCCCCTGCAGTGACACAGGGTGTGATAGCTATGTCCCGGGGCCCCTGCAGTGACACAGGGTGTGATAGCTATGTCCCGGGGCCCCTGCAGTGACACAGGGTGTGATAGCCATGTCCTGGGGCCCTGCAGTGACACGGTGTGTGATAGCCATGTCCCGGGGCCCTGCAGTGACACAGGGTGTGATAGCTATGTCCGGTGGCCCTGCAGTGACACAGGGTGTGATAGCTATGTCCCGGGGCCCCTGCAGTGACACAGGGTGTGATAGCCATGTCCCGGGGCCCCTGCAGTGACACAGGGTGTGATAGCTATGTACTGGGGCCCCTGCAGTGACACTGGGTGTGATAACCATGTCCCGGGGCCCTGCAGTGACACAGTGTGTGATAGCCATGTCCCGGGGCCCTGCAGTGACACAGGGTGTGATAGCCATGTCCCGGGGCCCCTGCAGTGACACAGGGTGTGATAGCCATGTCCCGGGGCCCTGCAGTGACACAGGGTGTGATAGCCATGTCCCGGGGCCCCTGCAGTGACACAGGGTGTGATAGCCATGTCCCGGGGCCCTGCAGTGACACAGGGTGTGATAGCCATGTCCCGGGGCCCTGCAGCGCCAGGCCTCAGGGTGTGATAGCCATGTCCCGGGGCCCTGCAGTGACACAGGGTGTGATAGCCATGTCCCGGGGCCCCTGCAGTGACACAGGGTGTGATAGCTATGTCCCGGGGCCCTGCAGTGACACAGGGTGTGATAGCCATGTCCCGGGGCCCCTGCAGTGACACAGGGTGTGATAGCCATGTCCCGGGGGCCCTGCAGTGACAGGGTGTGATAGCCATGTCCCGGGGCCCCTGCAGTGACACAGGGTGTCAGAGCCATGTCCCGGGGGCCCTGCAATGACACAGGGTGTGATAGCTATGTCCCGGGTCCCTGCAGTGACAGGGTGTGATAGCCATGTCCCGGGGCCCCTGCAGTGACACAGGGTGTGATAGCCATGTCCCGGGGGCCCTGCAGTGACACAGGGTGTGATAGCCATGTCCCGGGGCCCCTGCAGTGACACAAGGTGTGATAGCTATGTCCCGGGGGCCCTGCAGTGACACAGGGTGTGATAGCTATGTCCCGGGGCCCCTGCAGTGACACAGGGTGTGATAGCCATGTCCCGGGGCCCCTGCAGTGACACAGGGTGTGATAGCTATGTCCTGGGGCCCCTGCAGTGACACAGGGTGTGATAGCCATGTCCCGGGGCCCTGCAGTGACACAGGGTGTGATAGCTATGTCCCGGGGCCCTGCAGTGACACAGGGTGTGATAGCTATGTCCCGGGGGCCCCTGCAGTGACACAGGGTGTGATAGCCATGTCCCGTGGCCCTGCAGTGACACAGGGTGTGATAGCCATGTCCCGGGGCCCCTGCAGTGACACAGGGTGTGATAGCCATGTCCCGGGGCCCCTGCAGTGACACAGGGTGTGATAGCCATGTCCCGGGGCCCTGCAGTGACACAGGGTGTGATAGCTATGTCCCGGGGCCCCTGCAGTGACACAGGGTGTGATAGCTATGTCCCGGGGCCCCTGCAGTGACACAGGGTGTGATAGCCATGTCCCGGGGGCCCTACAGTGACACAGGGTGTGATAGCCATGTCCCGGGGCCCTGCAGTGACACAGGGTGTGATAGCCATGTCCCGGGGCCCCTGCAATGACACAGGGTGTGATAGCCATGTCCCGGGGCCCCTGCAGTGACACAGGGTGTGATAGCCATGTCCCGGGGCCCTGCAGTGACACAGGGTGTGATAGCCATGTCCCGGGGCCCCTGCAGTGACACAGGGTGTGATAGCTATGTCCCGGGGCCCTGCAGTGACACAGGGTGTGATAGCCATGTCCCGGGGCCCTGCAGTGACACAGGGTGTGATAGCCATGTCCCGGGGCCCCTGCAGTGACACAGGGTGTGATAGCCATGTCCCGGGGCCCTGCAGTGACACAGGGTGTGATAGCCATGTCCCGGGGGCCCTACAGTGACACAGGGTGTGATAGCTATGTCCCGGGGCCCTGCAGTGACACAGGGTGTGATAGCCATGTCCCGGGGCCCCTGCAGTGACACAGGGTGTGATAGCTATGTCCCGGGGCCCTGCAGTGATACAGGGTGTGATAGCCATGTCTCGGGGGCCCTGCAGTGACACAGGGTGTGATTGCTGTGTCCCGGGGCCCTGCAGTGACACAGGGTGTGATAGCCATGTCCCGGGGCCCTGCAGAGACACAGGGTGTGATAGCCATGTCCCGGGGCCCCTGCAGTGACACAGGGTGTGATAGCTATGTCCCGGGGGCCCTGCAGTGACACAGGGTGTGATAGCCATGTCCCGGGGCCCCTGCTGTGACACAGGGTGTGATAGCTATGTCCCGGGGCCCTGCAGTGACACAGGGTGTGATAGCCATGTCCCGGGGCCCCTGCAGTGACACAGGGTGTGATAGCTATGTCCCGGGGCCCTGCAGTGACACAGGGTGTGATAGCTCTGTCCCGGGGCCCCTGCAGTGACACAGGGTGTGATAGCCATGTCCCGGGGCCCTGCAGTGACACAGGGTGTGATAGCCATGTCCCGGGGCCCCTGCAGTGACACAGGGTGTGATAGCTATGTCCCGGGGCCCTGCAGTGACACAGGGTGTGATAGCCATGTCCCGGGGCCCTGCAGTGACACAAGGTGTGATAGCTATGTCCCGGGGCCCTGCAGTGACACAGGGTGTGATAGCCATGTCCCGTGGCCCTGCAGTGACACAAGGTGTGATAGCTATGTCCCGGGGCCCTGCAGTGACACAGGGTGTGATAGCTATGTCCCGGGGCCCTGCAGTGACACAGGGTGTGATAGCTATGTCCCGGGGCCCTGCAGTGACACAGGGTGTGATAGCTATGTCCCGGGGCCCTGCAGTGACACAGGGTGTGATAGCCATGTCCCGGGGCCCTGCAGTGACACAGGGTGTGATAGCCATGTCCCGGGGGCCCTGCAGTGACACAGGGTGTGATAGCTATGTCCCGGGGCCCCTGCAGTGACACAGGGTGTGATAGCCATGTCCCGGGGCCCTGCAGTGACACAGGGTGTGATAGCTATGTCCCGGGGCCCCTGCAGTGACACAGGGTGTGATAGCCATGTCCCGGGGCCCCTGCTGTGACACAGGGTGTGATAGCTATGTCCCGGGGCCCCTGCAGTGACACAGGGTGTGATAGCCATGTCCCGGGGCCCCTGCAGTGACACAGGGTGTGATAGCCATGTCCCGGGGCCCCTGCAGTGACACAGGGTGTGATAGCTATGTCCCGGGGGCCCTGCAGTGACACAGGGTGTGATAGCCATGTCCCGGGGCCCCTGCTGTGACACAGGGTGTGATAGCTATGTCCCGGGGCCCCTGCAGTGACACAGGGTGTGATAGCCATGTCCCGGGGCCCCTGCTGTGACACAGGGTGTGATAGCCATGTCCCGGGGCCCCTGCTGTGACACAGGGTGTGATAGCCATGTCCCGGGGCCCCTGCTGTGACACAGGGTGTGATAGCTATGTCCCGGGGCCCCTGCAGTGACATAGGGTGTGATAGCCATGTCCCGGGGCCCCTGCTGTGACACAGGGTGTGATAGCTATGTCCCGGGGCCCCTGCAGTGACACAGGGTGTGATAGCTATGTCCCGGGGCCCTGCAGTGACACAGGGTGTGATAGCTATGTCCCGGGGCCCCTGCAGTGACACAGGGTGTGATAGCTATGTCCCGGGGCCCTGCAGTGACACAGGGTGTGATAGCTATGTCCCGGGGCCCCTGCAGTGACACAGGGTGTGATAGCCATGTCCCGGGGCCCTGCAGTGACACAGGGTGTGATAGCCATGTCCCGGGGCCCTGCAGTGACACAGGGTGTGATAGCCATGTCCCGGGGCCCCTGCAGTGACACAGGGTGTGATAGCCATGTCCCGGGGCCCTGCAGTGACACAGGGTGTGATAGCTATGTCCCGGGGCCCCTGCAGTGACACAGGGTGTGATAGCCATGTCCCGGGGCCCCTGCAGTGACACAGGGTGTGATAGCCATGTCCCGGGGCCCCTGCAGTGACACAGGGTGTGATAGCCATGTCCCGGGCCCCTGCAGTGACACAGGGTGTGATAGCTATGTCCCGGGGCCCCTGCAGTGACACAGGGTGTGATAGCTATGTCCCGGGGCCCCTGCAGTGACACAGGGTGTGATAGCCATGTCCTGGGGCCCTGCAGTGACACGGTGTGTGATAGCCATGTCCCGGGGCCCTGCAGTGACACAGGGTGTGATAGCTATGTCCGGTGGCCCTGCAGTGACACAGGGTGTGATAGCTATGTCCCGGGGCCCCTGCAGTGACACAGGGTGTGATAGCCATGTCCCGGGGCCCCTGCAGTGACACAGGGTGTGATAGCTATGTACTGGGGCCCCTGCAGTGACACTGGGTGTGATAACCATGTCCCGGGGCCCTGCAGTGACACAGTGTGTGATAGCCATGTCCCGGGGCCCTGCAGTGACACAGGGTGTGATAGCCATGTCCCGGGGCCCCTGCAGTGACACAGGGTGTGATAGCCATGTCCCGGGGCCCTGCAGTGACACAGGGTGTGATAGCCATGTCCCGGGGCCCCTGCAGTGACACAGGGTGTGATAGCCATGTCCCGGGGCCCTGCAGTGACACAGGGTGTGATAGCCATGTCCCGGGGCCCTGCAGCGCCAGGCCTCAGGGTGTGATAGCCATGTCCCGGGGCCCTGCAGTGACACAGGGTGTGATAGCCATGTCCCGGGGCCCCTGCAGTGACACAGGGTGTGATAGCTATGTCCCGGGGCCCTGCAGTGACACAGGGTGTGATAGCCATGTCCCGGGGCCCCTGCAGTGACACAGGGTGTGATAGCCATGTCCCGGGGGCCCTGCAGTGACAGGGTGTGATAGCCATGTCCCGGGGCCCCTGCAGTGACACAGGGTGTCAGAGCCATGTCCCGGGGGCCCTGCAATGACACAGGGTGTGATAGCTATGTCCCGGGTCCCTGCAGTGACAGGGTGTGATAGCCATGTCCCGGGGCCCCTGCAGTGACACAGGGTGTGATAGCCATGTCCCGGGGGCCCTGCAGTGACACAGGGTGTGATAGCCATGTCCCGGGGCCCCTGCAGTGACACAAGGTGTGATAGCTATGTCCCGGGGGCCCTGCAGTGACACAGGGTGTGATAGCTATGTCCCGGGGCCCCTGCAGTGACACAGGGTGTGATAGCCATGTCCCGGGGCCCCTGCAGTGACACAGGGTGTGATAGCTATGTCCTGGGGCCCCTGCAGTGACACAGGGTGTGATAGCCATGTCCCGGGGCCCTGCAGTGACACAGGGTGTGATAGCTATGTCCCGGGGCCCTGCAGTGACACAGGGTGTGATAGCTATGTCCCGGGGGCCCCTGCAGTGACACAGGGTGTGATAGCCATGTCCCGTGGCCCTGCAGTGACACAGGGTGTGATAGCCATGTCCCGGGGCCCCTGCAGTGACACAGGGTGTGATAGCCATGTCCCGGGGCCCCTGCAGTGACACAGGGTGTGATAGCCATGTCCCGGGGCCCTGCAGTGACACAGGGTGTGATAGCTATGTCCCGGGGCCCCTGCAGTGACACAGGGTGTGATAGCTATGTCCCGGGGCCCCTGCAGTGACACAGGGTGTGATAGCCATGTCCCGGGGGCCCTACAGTGACACAGGGTGTGATAGCCATGTCCCGGGGCCCTGCAGTGACACAGGGTGTGATAGCCATGTCCCGGGGCCCCTGCAATGACACAGGGTGTGATAGCCATGTCCCGGGGCCCCTGCAGTGACACAGGGTGTGATAGCCATGTCCCGGGGCCCTGCAGTGACACAGGGTGTGATAGCCATGTCCCGGGGCCCCTGCAGTGACACAGGGTGTGATAGCTATGTCCCGGGGCCCTGCAGTGACACAGGGTGTGATAGCCATGTCCCGGGGCCCTGCAGTGACACAGGGTGTGATAGCCATGTCCCGGGGCCCCTGCAGTGACACAGGGTGTGATAGCCATGTCCCGGGGCCCTGCAGTGACACAGGGTGTGATAGCCATGTCCCGGGGGCCCTACAGTGACACAGGGTGTGATAGCTATGTCCCGGGGCCCTGCAGTGACACAGGGTGTGATAGCCATGTCCCGGGGCCCCTGCAGTGACACAGGGTGTGATAGCTATGTCCCGGGGCCCTGCAGTGATACAGGGTGTGATAGCCATGTCTCGGGGGCCCTGCAGTGACACAGGGTGTGATTGCTGTGTCCCGGGGCCCTGCAGTGACACAGGGTGTGATAGCCATGTCCCGGGGCCCTGCAGAGACACAGGGTGTGATAGCCATGTCCCGGGGCCCCTGCAGTGACACAGGGTGTGATAGCTATGTCCCGGGGGCCCTGCAGTGACACAGGGTGTGATAGCCATGTCCCGGGGCCCCTGCTGTGACACAGGGTGTGATAGCTATGTCCCGGGGCCCTGCAGTGACACAGGGTGTGATAGCCATGTCCCGGGGCCCCTGCAGTGACACAGGGTGTGATAGCTATGTCCCGGGGCCCTGCAGTGACACAGGGTGTGATAGCTCTGTCCCGGGGCCCCTGCAGTGACACAGGGTGTGATAGCCATGTCCCGGGGCCCTGCAGTGACACAGGGTGTGATAGCCATGTCCCGGGGCCCCTGCAGTGACACAGGGTGTGATAGCTATGTCCCGGGGCCCTGCAGTGACACAGGGTGTGATAGCCATGTCCCGGGGCCCTGCAGTGACACAAGGTGTGATAGCTATGTCCCGGGGCCCTGCAGTGACACAGGGTGTGATAGCCATGTCCCGTGGCCCTGCAGTGACACAAGGTGTGATAGCTATGTCCCGGGGCCCTGCAGTGACACAGGGTGTGATAGCTATGTCCCGGGGCCCTGCAGTGACACAGGGTGTGATAGCTATGTCCCGGGGCCCTGCAGTGACACAGGGTGTGATAGCTATGTCCCGGGGCCCTGCAGTGACACAGGGTGTGATAGCCATGTCCCGGGGCCCCTGCAGTGACACAGGGTGTGATAGCCATGTCCCGGGGGCCCCTGCAGTGACACAGGGTGTGATAGCTATGTCCCGGGGCCCCTGCAGTGACACAGGGTGTGATAGCCATGTCCCGGGGCCCTGCAGTGACACAGGGTGTGATAGCTATGTCCCGGGGCCCCTGCAGTGACACAGGGTGTGATAGCCATGTCCCGGGGCCCCTGCTGTGACACAGGGTGTGATAGCTATGTCCCGGGGCCCCTGCAGTGACACAGGGTGTGATAGCCATGTCCCGGGGCCCCTGCAGTGACACAGGGTGTGATAGCCATGTCCCGGGGCCCCTGCAGTGACACAGGGTGTGATAGCTATGTCCCGGGGGCCCTGCAGTGACACAGGGTGTGATAGCCATGTCCCGGGGCCCCTGCTGTGACACAGGGTGTGATAGCTATGTCCCGGGGCCCCTGCAGTGACACAGGGTGTGATAGCCATGTCCCGGGGCCCCTGCTGTGACACAGGGTGTGATAGCCATGTCCCGGGGCCCCTGCTGTGACACAGGGTGTGATAGCCATGTCCCGGGGCCCCTGCTGTGACACAGGGTGTGATAGCTATGTCCCGGGGCCCCTGCAGTGACATAGGGTGTGATAGCCATGTCCCGGGGCCCCTGCTGTGACACAGGGTGTGATAGCTATGTCCCGGGGCCCTGCAGTGACACAGGGTGTGATAGCCATGTCCCGGGGCCCTGCAGTGACACAGGGTGTGATAGCTATGTCCCGGGGCCCCTGCAGTGACACAGGGTGTGATAGCCATGTCCCGGGGCCCCTGCAGTGACACAGGGTGTGATAGCTATGTCCCGGGGCCCTGCAGTGACACAGGGTGTGATAGCTATGTCCCGGGGCCCCTGCAGTGACACAGGGTGTGATAGCTATGTCCCGGGGCCCTGCAGTGACACAGGGTGTGATAGCTATGTCCCAGGGCCCCTGCAGTGACACAGGGTGTGATAGCCATGTCCCGGGGCCCTGCAGTGACACAGGGTGTGATAGCCATGTCCCGGGGCCCTGCAGTGACACAGGGTGTGATAGCCATGTCCCGGGGCCCCTGCAGTGACACAGGGTGTGATAGCTATGTCCCGGGGCCCCTGCAGTGACACAGGGTGTGATAGCCATGTCCCGGGGCCCCTGCAGTGACACAGGGTGTGATAGCCATGTCCCGGGGCCCCTGCAGTGACACAGGGTGTGATAGCCATGTCCCGGGCCCCTGCAGTGACACAGGGTGTGATAGCTATGTCCCGGGGCCCCTGCAGTGACACAGGGTGTGATAGCTATGTCCCGGGGCCCCTGCAGTGACACAGGGTGTGATAGCCATGTCCTGGGGCCCTGCAGTGACACGGTGTGTGATAGCCATGTCCCGGGGCCCTGCAGTGACACAGGGTGTGATAGCTATGTCCCGTGGCCCTGCAGTGACACAGGGTGTGATAGCTATGTCCCGGGGCCCCTGCAGTGACACAGGGTGTGATAGCCATGTCCCGGGGCCCCTGCAGTGACACAGGGTGTGATAGCTATGTCCTGGGGCCCCTGCAGTGACACAGGGTGTGATAGCCATGTCCCGGGGCCCTGCAGTGACACAGGGTGTGATAGCTATGTCCCGGGGCCCTGCAGTGACACAGGGTGTGATAGCTATGTCCCGGGGGCCCCTGCAGTGACACAGGGTGTGATAGCCATGTCCCGTGGCCCTGCAGTGACACAGGGTGTGATAGCCATGTCCCGGGGCCCCTGCAGTGACACAGGGTGTGATAGCCATGTCCCGGGGCCCCTGCAGTGACACAGGGTGTGATAGCCATGTCCCGGGGCCCTGCAGTGACACAGGGTGTGATAGCTATGTCCCGGGGCCCCTGCAGTGACACAGGGTGTGATAGCTATGTCCCGGGGCCCCTGCAGTGACACAGGGTGTGATAGCCATGTCCCGGGGGCCCTACAGTGACACAGGGTGTGATAGCCATGTCCCGGGGCCCTGCAGTGACACAGGGTGTGATAGCCATGTCCCGGGGCCCCTGCAGTGACACAGGGTGTGATAGCCATGTCCCGGGGCCCCTGCAGTGACACAGGGTGTGATAGCCATGTCCCGGGGCCCTGCAGTGACACAGGGTGTGATAGCCATGTCCCGGGGCCCCTGCAGTGACACAGGGTGTGATAGCTATGTCCCGGGGCCCTGCAGTGACACAGGGTGTGATAGCCATGTCCCGGGGCCCTGCAGTGACACAGGGTGTGATAGCCATGTCCCGGGGCCCCTGCAGTGACACAGGGTGTGATAGCCATGTCCCGGGGCCCTGCAGTGACACAGGGTGTGATAGCCATGTCCCGGGGGCCCTACAGTGACACAGGGTGTGATAGCTATGTCCCGGGGCCCTGCAGTGACACAGGGTGTGATAGCCATGTCCCGGGGCCCCTGCAGTGACACAGGGTGTGATAGCTATGTCCCGGGGCCCTGCAGTGATACAGGGTGTGATAGCCATGTCTCGGGGGCCCTGCAGTGACACAGGGTGTGATTGCTGTGTCCCGGGGCCCTGCAGTGACACAGGGTGTGATAGCCATGTCCCGGGGCCCTGCAGAGACACAGGGTGTGATAGCCATGTCCCGGGGCCCCTGCAGTGACACAGGGTGTGATAGCTATGTCCCGGGGGCCCTGCAGTGACACAGGGTGTGATAGCCATGTCCCGGGGCCCCTGCTGTGACACAGGGTGTGATAGCTATGTCCCGGGGCCCTGCAGTGACACAGGGTGTGATAGCCATGTCCCGGGGCCCCTGCAGTGACACAGGGTGTGATAGCTATGTCCCGGGGCCCTGCAGTGACACAGGGTGTGATAGCTCTGTCCCGGGGCCCCTGCAGTGACACAGGGTGTGATAGCTCTGTCCCGGGGCCCCTGCAGTGACACAGGGTGTGATAGCCATGTCCCGGGGCCCTGCAGTGACACAGGGTGTGATAGCCATGTCCCGGGGCCCCTGCAGTGACACAGGGTGTGATAGCTATGTCCCGGGGCCCTGCAGTGACACAGGGTGTGATAGCCATGTCCCGGGGCCCTGCAGTGACACAAGGTGTGATAGCTATGTCCCGGGGCCCTGCAGTGACACAGGGTGTGATAGCCATGTCCCGTGGCCCTGCAGTGACACAAGGTGTGATAGCTATGTCCCGGGGCCCTGCAGTGACACAGGGTGTGATAGCTATGTCCCGGGGCCCTGCAGTGACACAGGGTGTGATAGCTATGTCCCGGGGCCCTGCAGTGACACAGGGTGTGATAGCTATGTCCCGGGGCCCTGCAGTGACACAGGGTGTGATAGCTATGTCCCGGGGCCCTGCAGTGACACAGGGTGTGATAGCTATGTCCCGGGGCCCTGCAGTGACACAGGGTGTGATAGCCATGTCCCGGGGCCCTGCAGTGACACAGGGTGTGATAGCCATGTCCCGGGGGCCCTGCAGTGACACAGGGTGTGATAGCTATGTCCCGGGGCCCCTGCAGTGACACAGGGTGTGATAGCCATGTCCCGGGGCCCTGCAGTGACACAGGGTGTGATAGCTATGTCCCGGGGCCCCTGCAGTGACACAGGGTGTGATAGCCATGTCCCGGGGCCCCTGCTGTGACACAGGGTGTGATAGCTATGTCCCGGGGCCCCTGCAGTGACACAGGGTGTGATAGCCATGTCCCGGGGCCCCTGCAGTGACACAGGGTGTGATAGCCATGTCCCGGGGCCCCTGCAGTGACACAGGGTGTGATAGCTATGTCCCGGGGGCCCTGCAGTGACACAGGGTGTGATAGCCATGTCCCGGGGCCCCTGCTGTGACACAGGGTGTGATAGCTATGTCCCGGGGCCCCTGCAGTGACACAGGGTGTGATAGCCATGTCCCGGGGCCCCTGCTGTGACACAGGGTGTGATAGCCATGTCCCGGGGCCCCTGCTGTGACACAGGGGTGTGATAGCCATGTCCCGGGGCCCCTGCTGTGACACAGGGTGTGATAGCTATGTCCCGGGGCCCCTGCAGTGACATAGGGTGTGATAGCCATGTCCCGGGGCCCCTGCTGTGACACAGGGTGTGATAGCTCTGTCCCGGGGCCCTGCAGTGACACAGGGTGTGATAGCCATGTCCCGGGGCCCTGCAGTGACACAGGGTGTGATAGCCATGTCCCGGGGCCCCTGCAGTGACACAGGGTGTGATAGCCATGTCCCGGGGGCCCCTGCTGTGACACAGGGTGTGATAGCCATGTCCCGGGGCCCCTGCAGTGACAC
This sequence comes from Ascaphus truei, assembly GCF_040206685.1. Taxonomy (NCBI): domain Eukaryota; kingdom Metazoa; phylum Chordata; class Amphibia; order Anura; family Ascaphidae; genus Ascaphus; species Ascaphus truei. The sequence continues at coordinate 14,596 of NW_027456986.1, read as the reverse complement.
AGGGTGTGATAGCTATGTCCCGGGGGCCCCTGCTGTGACACAGGGTGTGATAGCTATGTCCCGGGGCCCCTGCTGTGACACAGGGTGTGATAGCCATGTCCCGGGGCCCCTGCAGTGACACAGGGTGTGATAGCCATGTCCCGGGCCCTGCAGTGACACAGGGTGTGATAGCCATGTCCCGGGGGCCCTGCAGTCACACAAGGTGTGATAGCCATGTCCCGGGGCCCCTGCAGTGACACAGGGTGTGATAGCCATGTCCCGGGGGCCCCTGCTGTGACACAGGGTGTGATAGCCATGTCCCGGGGGCCCTGCAGTGACACAGTGTGTGATAGCCATGTCCCGGGGGCCCTGCAGTGACACAGGGTGTGATAGCCATGTCCCGGGGGCCCTGCAGTGACACAGGGTGTGATAGCCATGTCCCGGAGGCCCTGCAGTGACACTGGGTGTGATAGCCATGTCCCGGGGCCCCTGCAGTGACACAGGGTGTGATAGCTATGTCCCGCGGCCCTGCAGTGACACAGGGTGTGATAGCCATGTCCCGGGGGCCCTGCAGTGACACAGGGTGTGATAGCCATGTCCCGGGGCCCTGCAGTGACACAGGGTGTGATAGCCATGTCCCGGGGGCCCTGCAGTGACACAGGGTGTGATAGCCATGTCCCGGGGCCCTGCAGTGACACAGGGTGTGATAGCTATGTCCCGGGGCCCTGCAGTGACACAGGGTGTGATAGCCATGTCCCGGGGCCCTGCTGTGACACAGGGTGTGATAGCCATGTCCCCGCGGCCCTGCAGTGACACAGGGTGTGATAGCCATGTCCCGGGGGCCCTGCAGTGACACAGGGTGTGATAGCCATGTCCCGGGGCCCTGCAAGTGACACAGGGTGTGATAGCCATGTCCCGGGGCCCCTGCAGTGACACAGGGTGTGATAGCTATGTCCCGGGGGCCCTGCAGTGACACAGGGTGTGATAGCTATGTCCCGGGGGCCCTGCAGTGACACAGGGTGTGATAGCCATGTCCCGGGGCCCTGCAGTGACACGGTGTGTGATAGCCATGTCCCGGGGCCCTGCAGTGACACGGTGTGTGATAGCCATGTCCCGGGGCCCTGCAGTGACACAGGGTGTGATAGCCATGTCGCGCTTACATTTTTGGGGTGTAGCCTGTCTTTAAAGGTTCCCTTTGCTTCACTGTCACCCTGCACTTAATAGACCGTAGTTCCCTTGTGTCACCCTACCATCTAATGCCGGTTGCGCACACTTTCGGTGCTGCGCCCCCAGCCTGCTCTCCCCCAGCACTCGCGCCACCTCCTTACCTTTCTGCCGGCGTCAAATGATGCCGCAGGGTCGTATGATGTCACGTGAAGTGACCCTGCGACGTCATTTGACGCCGCGTTGCCATGGCGACACGTCGCCCGAAGCCGGCTGAATTAAGGTGCGTTACAGAGGCCTCTCACGGTCCCCCGGCATTTCATTTAAAATGCCTTGGGGAAGAGCGCGGGGGCCCCGAGAAGAGCGCGGGGGCCCCGGGAAGAGCGCAAGGGGCCCTGTCAAAGCCGCGCCCCTGCAGAAAATCTCGTACCCCACCCGTTTGGGCACCCCTAATCATCGGGTCAGACTCGAAGGCGTGTGTGTGTGTGTGCGCGTGTGTGTGCGTGTGTGTGCGTGTGTGCGCGTGTGTGCGCGCGCGTGTGTGTGCGCGTGTGCGTGTGCGCGCGTGTGTGTGTGTGTGCGTGTGTGTGTATCATGCCATGTGGCAGAGTCCCTGTGTCGGTCACGCTGCTCACCCTGGCCCTGCTCTGGCTCACTCATCTTGTACATGGATCCTCTCCCGAGGCTCCGCACAGATTTTCCGGGTCCTTCATTTTCAGGCGAAGCTGCAAAATAAGAGAATACGGTCGGGGGACAGTCTGGGGAAATCAAAAAGAGAGCGACGCATCGGGGGACACAGAGAGAGCGACGCATCGGGGGACACAGAGAGACGCTTCGGGGGACACAGAGAGAGCGACGCTTCGGGGGACACAGAGAGAGCGACGCTTCGGGGGACACAGAGAGAGAGCGACGCTTCGGGGGACACAGAGAGAGCGACGCATCGGGGGACACAGGGAGAGCGACGCTTCGGGGGACACAGAGAGAGCGACGCTTCGGGGGACACAGAGAGAGCGACGCATCGGGGGACACAGGGAGAGCGACGCTTCGGGGGACACAGAGAGAGCGACGCTTCGGGGGACACAGGGAGAGCGACGCTTCGGGGGACACAGAGAGAGCGACGCTTCGGGGGACACAGGGAGAGAGCGACGCTTCGGGGGACACAGGGAGAGAGCGACGCTTCGGGGGACACAGAGAGAGCGACGCTTCGGGGGACACAGAGAGAGCGACGCTTCGGGGGACACAGAGAGAGAGCGACGCTTCGGGGGACACAGAGAGAGCGACGCTTCGGGGGACACAGGGAGAGAGCGACGCTTCGGGGGACACAGAGAGAGCGACGCTTCGGGGGACACACAGAGAGAGCGACGCTTCGGGGGACACAGAGAGAGCGACACTTCGGGGGACACAGAGAGAGAGCGACGCTTCGGGGGACACAGGGAGAGAGCGACGCTTCGGGGGACACAGGGAGAGCGACGCTTCGGGGGACACAGAGAGAGCGACGCATCGGGGGACACAGGGAGAGCGACGCTTCGGGGGACACAGAGAGAGCGACGCTTCGGGGGACACAGAGAGAGCGACGCTTCGGGGGACACAGGGAGAGAGCGACGCTTCGGGGGACACACAGAGAGAGCGACGCTTCGGGGGACACACAGAGAGAGCGACGCTTCGGGGGACACACAGAGAGAGCGACGCTTCGGGGGACACAGAGAGAGCGACACTTCGGGGGACACAGAGAGAGCGACGCTTCGGGGGACACAGAGAGAGCGACGCTTCGGGGGACACAGAGAGAGCGACGCATCGGGGGACACAGGGAGAGCGACGCTTCGGGGGACACAGAGAGAGCGACGCTTCGGGGGACACAGAGAGAGAGCGACGCATCGGGGGACACAGGGAGAGAGCGATGCTTCGGGGGACACAGGGAGAGAGCGACGCTTCGGGGGACACAGAGAGAGCGACGCATCGGGGGACACAGGGAGAGAGCGACGCTTCGGGGGACACAGGGAGAGAGCGACGCTTCGGGGGACACAGAGAGAGCGACGCTTCGGGGGACACAGGGAGAGCGACGCATCGGGGGACACAGAGAGAGAGCGACGCTTCGGGGGACACAGAGAGAGAGCGACGCTTCGGGGGACACAGAGAGAGAGCGACGCTTCGGGGGACACAGAGAGAGCGACGCTTCGGGGGACACAGGGAGAGAGCGACGCTTCGGGGGACACAGAGAGAGCGACGCTTCGGGGGACACAGAGAGAGCGACGCTTCGGGGGACACAGGGAGAGAGCGACGCTTCGGGGGACACAGGGAGAGCGACGCTTCGGGGGACACAGAGAGAGCGACGCTTCGGGGGACACAGAGAGAGAGCGACGCATCGGGGGACACAGGGAGAGAGCGACGCTTCGGGGGACACAGGGAGAGAGCGACGCTTCGGGGGACACAGAGAGAGCGACGCATCGGGGGACACAGAGAGAGCGACGCTTCGGGGGACACACAGAGAGAGCGACGCTTCGGGGGACACACAGAGAGAGCGACGCTTCGGGGGACACACAGAGAGAGCGACGCTTCGGGGGACACACAGGGAGAGCGACGCTTCGGGGGACACACAGGGAGAGCGACGCTTCGGGGGACACACAGGGAGAGCGACGCTTCGGGGGACACAGAGAGAGAGCGACGCTTCGGGGGACACAGGGAGAGCGACGCTTCGGGGGACACAGAGAGAGCGACGCTTCGGGGGACACAGAGAGAGAGCGACGCTTCGGGGGACACAGAGAGAGCGATGCTTCGGGGGACACAGAGAGAGCGACGCTTCGGGGGACACAGAGAGAGCGACGCTTCGGGGGACACAGAGAGAGCGACGCTTCGGGGGACACAGAGAGAGAGCGACGCTTCGGGGGACACAGAGAGAGCGACGCTTCGGGGGACACAGAGAGAGCGCGACGCTTCGGGGGACACAGAGAGAGCGACGCTTCGGGGGACACAGGGAGAGCGACGCTTCGGGGGACACAGGGAGAGCGACGCTTCGGGGGACACAGAGAGAGCGACGCTTCGGGGGACACAGAGAGAGCGACGCTTCGGGGGACACAGAGAGAGCGACGCTTCGGGGGACACAGAGAGAGAGCGACGCTTCGGGGGACACAGAGAGAGCGACGCTTCGGGGGACACAGAGAGAGAGCGACGCTTCGGGGGACACAGGGAGAGAGCGACGCTTCGGGGGACACAGAGAGAGCGACGCTTCGGGGGACACAGAGAGAGAGCGACGCTTCGGGGACACAGAGAGAGAGCGACGCTTCGGGGGACACAGGGAGAGCGACGCTTCGGGGGACACAGAGAGAGCGACGCTTCGGGGGACACAGAGAGAGAGCGACGCTTCGGGGGACACAGGAGAGCGACGCTTCGGGGGACACAGGGAGAGCGCGACGCTTCGGGGGACACAGGGAGAGAGCGACGCTTCGGGGGACACAGAGAGAGCGACGCTTCGGGGGACACAGAGAGAGCGACGCTTCGGGGGACACAGAGAGAGAGCGACGCTTCGGGGGACACAGGGAGAGCGACGCTTCGGGGGACACAGGGAGAGAGCGACGCTTCGGGGGACACAGGGAGAGCGACGCTTCGGGGGACACAGAGAGAGAGCGACGCTTCGGGGGACACAGGGAGAGAGCGACGCTTCGGGGGACACAGAGAGAGCGACGCTTCGGGGGACACAGAGAGAGAGCGACGCTTCGGGGGACACAGGGAGAGAGCGACGCTTCGGGGGACACAGGGAGAGCGACGCTTCGGGGGACACAGGAGAGAGCGACGCTTCGGGGGACACAGAGAGAGAGCGACGCTTCGGGGGACACAGAGAGAGAGCGACGCTTCGGGGGACACAGGGAGAGAGCGACGCTTCGGGGGACACAGGGAGAGAGCGACGCTTCGGGGGACACAGGGAGAGAGCGACGCTTCGGGGGACACAGGGAGAGCGACGCTTCGGGGGACACAGAGAGAGCGACACTTCGGGGGACACAGAGAGAGAGCGACGCTTCGGGGGACACAGAGAGAGCGACGCTTCGGGGGACACAGAGAGAGAGCGACGCTTCGGGGGACACAGAGAGAGCGACACTTCGGGGGACACAGGGAGAGAGCGACGCTTCGGGGGACACAGAGAGAGAGCGACGCTTCGGGGGACACAGAGAGAGAGCGACGCTTCGGGGGACACAGGGAGAGAGCGACGCTTCGGGGGACACAGGAGAGAGAGCGACGCTTCGGGGGACACAGAGAGAGCGACGCTTCGGGGGACACAGAGAGAGCGACGCTTCGGGGGACACAGAGAGAGCGACGCTTCGGGGGACACAGAGAGAGCGACGCTTCGGGGGACACAGAGAGAGAGCGACGCTTCGGGGGACACAGAGAGAGCGACGCTTCGGGGGACACAGGAGAGAGCGACGCTTCGGGGGACACAGAGAGAGCGACGCTTCGGGGGACACAGGAGAGAGCGACGCTTCGGGGGACACAGGGAGAGCGACGCTTCGGGGGACACAGGGAGAGAGCGACGCTTCGGGGGACACAGAGAGAGCGACGCTTCGGGGGACACAGGAGAGAGCGACGCTTCGGGGGACACAGGGAGAGAGCGACGCTTCGGGGGACACAGGGAGAGAGCGACGCTTCGGGGGACACAGAGAGAGCGACGCTTCGGGGGACACAGAGAGAGCGACGCTTCGGGGGACACAGAGAGAGCGACGCTTCGGGGGACACAGGAGAGAGCGACGCTTCGGGGGACACAGAGAGAGAGCGACGCTTCGGGGGACACAGGAGAGAGCGACGCTTCGGGGGACACAGGGAGAGAGCGACGCTTCGGGGGACACAGGGAGAGCGACGCTTCGGGGGACACAGGAGAGAGCGACGCTTCGGGGGACACAGAGAGAGCGACGCTTCGGGGGACACAGAGAGAGCGACGCTTCGGGGGACACAGAGAGAGCGACGCTTCGGGGGACACACAGAGAGAGCGACGCTTCGGGGGACACAGGGAGAGCGACGCTTCGGGGGACACAGAGAGAGCGACGCTTCGGGGGACACAGAGAGAGCGACGCTTCGGGGGACACAGAGAGAGCGACGCTTCGGGGGACACAGGAGAGAGAGCGACGCTTCGGGGGACACAGAGAGAGCGACGCTTCGGGGGACACAGAGAGAGAGCGACGCTTCGGGGGACACAGGGAGAGAGCGACGCTTCGGGGGACACAGGAGAGAGCGACGCTTCGGGGGACACAGAGAGAGAGCGACGCTTCGGGGGACACAGGAGAGAGCGACGCTTCGGGGGACACAGAGAGAGAGCGACGCTTCGGGGGACACAGGAGAGAGCGACGCTTCGGGGGACACAGGAGAGAGCGACGCTTCGGGGGACACAGAGAGAGCGACGCTTCGGGGGACACAGAGAGAGAGCGACGCTTCGGGGGACACAGAGAGAGCGACGCTTCGGGGGACACAGAGAGAGAGCGACGCTTCGGGGGACACAGAGAGAGCGACGCTTCGGGGGACACAGGGAGAGAGCGACGCTTCGGGGGACACAGAGAGAGCGACGCTTCGGGGGACACAGGGAGAGAGCGACGCTTCGGGGGACACAGAGAGAGCGACGCTTCGGGGGACACAGAGAGAGCGACGCTTCGGGGGACACAGAGAGAGAGCGACGCTTCGGGGGACACAGGAGAGAGCGACGCTTCGGGGACACAGAGAGAGCGACGCTTCGGGGGACACAGAGAGAGCGACGCTTCGGGGGACACAGAGAGAGAGCGACGCTTCGGGGGACACAGAGAGAGCGACGCTTCGGGGGACACAGGAGAGAGCGACGCTTCGGGGGACACAGAGAGAGAGCGACGCTTCGGGGGACACAGGAGAGAGCGACGCTTCGGGGGACACAGAGAGAGCGACGCTTCGGGGGACACAGAGAGAGCGACGCTTCGGGGGACACAGAGAGAGAGCGACGCTTCGGGGGACACAGGGAGAGAGCGACGCTTCGGGGGACACAGAGAGAGCGACGCTTCGGGGGACACAGAGAGAGCGACGCTTCGGGGGACACAGAGAGAGCGACGCTTCGGGGGACACAGAGAGAGCGACGCTTCGGGGGACACAGAGAGAGCGACGCATCGGGGGACACAGAGAGAGCGACGCTTCGGGGGACACAGAGAGAGAGCGACGCTTCGGGGGACACAGAGAGAGCGACGCTTCGGGGGACACAGGGAGAGAGCGACGCTTCGGGGGACACAGAGAGAGCGACGCTTCGGGGGACACAGAGAGAGCGACGCTTCGGGGGACACAGGAGAGAGCGACGCTTCGGGGACACAGAGAGAGCGACGCTTCGGGGGACACAGAGAGAGCGACGCTTCGGGGGACACAGAGAGAGCGACGCTTCGGGGGACACAGAGAGAGAGCGACGCTTCGGGGGACACACAGAGAGAGCGACGCTTCGGGGGACACAGGGAGAGCGACGCTTCGGGGGACACAGAGAGAGCGACGCTTCGGGGGACACAGAGAGAGAGCGACGCTTCGGGGACACAGAGAGAGCGACGCTTCGGGGGACACAGGGAGAGAGAGCGACGCTTCGGGGGACACAGAGAGAGCGACGCTTCGGGGGACACAGAGAGAGCGACGCTTCGGGGGACACAGAGAGAGCGACGCTTCGGGGGACACAGAGAGAGCGACGCTTCGGGGGACACAGAGAGAGAGCGACGCTTCGGGGACACAGAGAGAGCGACGCTTCGGGGGACACAGAGAGAGAGCGACGCTTCGGGGGACACAGGGAGAGAGCGACGCTTCGGGGGACACAGAGAGAGCGACGCTTCGGGGGACACAGAGAGAGAGCGACGCTTCGGGGGACACAGAGAGAGAGCGACGCTTCGGGGGACACAGAGAGAGCGACGCTTCGGGGGACACAGGAGAGAGCGACGCTTCGGGGGACACAGGAGAGAGCGACGCTTCGGGGGACACAGAGAGAGAGCGACGCTTCGGGGGACACAGAGAGAGAGCGACGCTTCGGGGGACACAGAGAGAGAGCGACGCTTCGGGGGACACAGGAGAGAGCGACGCTTCGGGGGACACAGGAGAGAGCGACGCTTCGGGGGACACAGGAGAGAGCGACGCTTCGGGGGACACAGGGAGAGCGACGCTTCGGGGGACACAGAGAGAGCGACGCTTCGGGGGACACAGGAGAGAGCGACGCTTCGGGGGACACAGAGAGAGCGACGCTTCGGGGGACACAGGAGAGAGCGACGCTTCGGGGGACACAGAGAGAGCGACGCTTCGGGGGACACAGGAGAGAGCGACGCTTCGGGGGACACAGAGAGAGAGCGACGCTTCGGGGACACAGAGAGAGAGCGACGCTTCGGGGGACACAGAGAGAGCGACGCTTCGGGGGACACAGAGAGAGAGCGACGCTTCGGGGGACACAGAGAGAGAGCGACGCTTCGGGGGACACAGAGAGAGCGACGCTTCGGGGGACACAGAGAGAGCGACGCTTCGGGGACACAGAGAGAGAGCGACGCTTCGGGGGACACAGAGAGAGCGACGCTTCGGGGGACACAGGGAGAGCGACGCTTCGGGGGACACAGAGAGAGAGCGACGCTTCGGGGGACACAGGAGAGAGCGACGCTTCGGGGGACACAGAGAGAGCGACGCTTCGGGGGACACAGAGAGAGAGCGACGCTTCGGGGGACACAGAGAGAGCGACGCTTCGGGGGACACAGAGAGAGCGACGCTTCGGGGGACACAGAGAGAGCGACGCTTCGGGGGACACAGGAGAGAGCGACGCTTCGGGGGACACAGAGAGAGCGACGCTTCGGGGGACACAGAGAGAGCGACGCTTCGGGGGACACAGGGAGAGAGCGACGCTTCGGGGGACACAGAGAGAGCGACGCTTCGGGGGACACAGAGAGAGCGACGCTTCGGGGGACACAGAGAGAGCGACGCTTCGGGGGACACAGAGAGAGAGCGACGCTTCGGGGGACACAGGAGAGAGCGACGCTTCGGGGGACACAGGGAGAGCGACGCTTCGGGGGACACAGAGAGAGAGCGACGCTTCGGGGGACACAGAGAGAGCGACGCTTCGGGGGACACAGGGAGAGAGCGACGCTTCGGGGGACACAGGGAGAGAGCGACGCTTCGGGGACACAGAGAGAGCGACGCTTCGGGGGACACAGAGAGAGCGACGCTTCGGGGGACACAGGAGAGAGCGACGCTTCGGGGGACACAGAGAGAGCGACGCTTCGGGGACACAGAGAGAGCGACGCTTCGGGGGACACAGAGAGAGAGCGACGCTTCGGGGGACACAGAGAGAGCGACGCTTCGGGGGACACAGGGAGAGAGCGACGCTTCGGGGGACACAGAGAGAGCGACGCTTCGGGGGACACAGAGAGAGAGCGACGCTTCGGGGGACACAGGGAGAGAGCGACGCTTCGGGGGACACAGGGAGAGAGCGACGCTTCGGGGGACACAGGAGAGAGCGACGCTTCGGGGGACACAGAGAGAGCGACGCTTCGGGGGACACAGAGAGAGAGCGACGCTTCGGGGGACACAGGGAGAGAGCGACGCTTCGGGGGACACAGAGAGAGCGACGCTTCGGGGACACAGAGAGAGAGCGACGCTTCGGGGGACACAGGAGAGAGCGACGCTTCGGGGGACACAGGAGAGAGCGACGCTTCGGGGGACACAGAGAGAGAGCGACGCTTCGGGGGACACAGAGAGAGAGCGACGCTTCGGGGACACAGGAGAGAGCGACGCTTCGGGGGACACAGGAGAGAGCGACGCTTCGGGGACACAGAGAGAGCGACGCTTCGGGGACACAGAGAGAGAGCGACGCTTCGGGGGACACAGGGAGAGAGCGACGCTTCGGGGGACACAGAGAGAGCGACGCTTCGGGGGACACAGAGAGAGCGACGCTTCGGGGGACACAGAGAGAGAGCGACGCTTCGGGGGACACAGAGAGAGAGCGACGCTTCGGGGGACACAGGAGAGAGCGACGCTTCGGGGGACACAGAGAGAGCGACGCTTCGGGGGACACAGAGAGAGAGCGACGCTTCGGGGGACACAGGGAGAGAGCGACGCTTCGGGGGACACAGAGAGAGAGCGACGCTTCGGGGGACACAGAGAGAGCGACGCTTCGGGGGACACAGGGAGAGCGACGCTTCGGGGGACACAGAGAGAGCGACGCTTCGGGGACACAGGGAGAGCGACGCTTCGGGGGACACAGAGAGAGCGACGCTTCGGGGGACACAGAGAGAGCGACGCTTCGGGGGACACAGGAGAGCGACGCTTCGGGGACACAGAGAGAGCGACGCTTCGGGGGACACAGAGAGAGCGACGCTTCGGGGACACAGGAGAGCGACGCTTCGGGGGACACAGAGAGAGCGACGCTTCGGGGGACACAGGAGAGAGCGACGCTTCGGGGGACACAGAGAGAGCGACGCTTCGGGGGACACAGAGAGAGCGACGCTTCGGGGGACACAGAGAGAGCGACGCTTCGGGGGACACAGAGAGAGCGACGCTTCGGGGGACACAGAGAGAGAGCGACGCTTCGGGGACACAGAGAGAGCGACGCTTCGGGGGACACAGAGAGAGCGACGCTTCGGGGGACACAGGGAGAGAGCGACGCTTCGGGGGACACAGGGAGAGAGCGACGCTTCGGGGGACACAGAGAGAGAGCGACGCTTCGGGGGACACAGAGAGAGCGACGCTTCGGGGGACACAGAGAGAGCGACGCTTCGGGGACACAGGAGAGAGCGACGCTTCGGGGGACACAGAGAGAGAGCGACGCTTCGGGGGACACAGAGAGAGAGCGACGCTTCGGGGGACACAGGGAGAGAGCGACGCTTCGGGGGACACAGAGAGAGCGACGCTTCGGGGGACACAGAGAGAGAGCGACGCTTCGGGGGACACAGGAGAGAGCGACGCTTCGGGGGACACAGAGAGAGAGCGACGCTTCGGGGGACACAGGGAGAGCGACGCTTCGGGGGACACAGAGAGAGCGACGCTTCGGGGGACACAGAGAGAGCGACGCTTCGGGGGACACAGAGAGAGCGACGCTTCGGGGGACACAGAGAGAGCGACGCTTCGGGGGACACAGAGAGAGAGCGACGCTTCGGGGGACACAGGAGAGAGCGACGCTTCGGGGGACACAGAGAGAGAGCGACGCTTCGGGGGACACAGGGAGAGAGCGACGCTTCGGGGGACACAGAGAGAGCGACGCTTCGGGGGACACAGAGAGAGCGACGCTTCGGGGGACACAGAGAGAGAGCGACGCTTCGGGGGACACAGAGAGAGCGACGCTTCGGGGGACACAGGAGAGAGCGACGCTTCGGGGGACACAGAGAGAGCGACGCTTCGGGGGACACAGAGAGAGCGACGCTTCGGGGGACACAGAGAGAGAGCGACGCTTCGGGGGACACAGAGAGAGCGACGCTTCGGGGGACACAGAGAGAGCGACGCTTCGGGGGACACAGGAGAGAGCGACGCTTCGGGGGACACAGGAGAGAGCGACGCTTCGGGGGACACAGGAGAGAGCGACGCTTCGGGGGACACAGAGAGAGCGACGCTTCGGGGGACACAGGAGAGAGCGACGCTTCGGGGGACACAGAGAGAGCGACGCTTCGGGGGACACAGAGGAGAGCGACGCTTCGGGGGACACAGGAGAGAGCGACGCTTCGGGGGACACAGAGGAGAGCGACGCTTCGGGGGACACAGAGAGAGAGCGACGCTTCGGGGGACACAGGAGAGAGCGACGCTTCGGGGGACACAGGAGAGAGCGACGCTTCGGGGGACACAGAGAGAGAGCGACGCTTCGGGGACACAGGGAGAGAGCGACGCTTCGGGGGACACAGAGAGAGCGACGCTTCGGGGGACACAGAGAGAGAGCGACGCTTCGGGGGACACAGAGAGAGAGCGACGCTTCGGGGGACACAGAGAGAGAGCGACGCTTCGGGGGACACAGGAGAGCGACGCTTCGGGGACACAGGGAGAGCGACGCTTCGGGGGACACAGGAGAGAGCGACGCTTCGGGGGACACAGAGAGAGCGACGCTTCGGGGGACACAGAGAGAGCGACGCTTCGGGGGACACAGAGAGAGCGACGCTTCGGGGGACACAGAGAGAGCGACGCTTCGGGGGACACAGAGAGAGCGACGCTTCGGGGGACACAGAGAGAGAGCGACGCTTCGGGGGACACAGGGAGAGAGCGACGCTTCGGGGGACACAGAGGAGAGCGACGCTTCGGGGGACACAGAGAGAGAGCGACGCTTCGGGGGACACAGAGAGAGCGACGCTTCGGGGGACACAGAGAGAGAGCGACGCTTCGGGGGACACAGAGGAGAGCGACGCTTCGGGGGACACAGAGAGAGCGACGCTTCGGGGGACACAGAGAGAGCGACGCTTCGGGGGACACAGGAGAGAGCGACGCTTCGGGGGACACAGAGAGAGAGCGACGCTTCGGGGGACACAGAGAGAGCGACGCTTCGGGGGACACAGAGAGAGAGCGACGCTTCGGGGGACACAGGAGAGAGCGACGCTTCGGGGGACACAGAGAGAGCGACGCTTCGGGGGACACAGAGAGAGAGCGACGCTTCGGGGACACAGAGAGAGCGACGCTTCGGGGGACACAGAGAGAGCGACGCTTCGGGGGACACAGAGAGAGCGACGCTTCGGGGGACACAGGGAGAGAGCGACGCTTCGGGGGACACAGAGAGAGCGACGCTTCGGGGGACACAGAGAGAGAGCGACGCTTCGGGGGACACAGAGAGAGCGACGCTTCGGGGGACACAGAGAGAGCGACGCTTCGGGGGACACAGAGAGAGAGCGACGCTTCGGGGGACACAGATGAGAGCGACGCTTCGGGGGACACAGAGAGAGCGACGCTTCGGGGGACACAGAGAGAGAGCGACGCTTCGGGGGACACAGAGAGAGCGACGCTTCGGGGGACACAGAGAGAGAGCGACGCTTCGGGGGACACAGAGAGAGAGCGACGCTTCGGGGGACACAGAGAGAGCGACGCTTCGGGGGACACAGAGAGAGCGACGCTTCGGGGGACACAGAGAGAGAGCGACGCTTCGGGGGACACAGAGAGAGCGACGCTTCGGGGGACACAGAGAGAGCGACGCTTCGGGGGACACAGAGAGAGAGCGACGCTTCGGGGGACACAGGAGAGAGCGACGCTTCGGGGGACACAGGAGAGCGACCTCGGGGACACAGAGAGAGCGACGCTTCGGGGGACACAGAGAGAGCGACGCTTCGGGGGACACAGAGAGAGCGACGCTTCGGGGGACACAGGAGAGAGCGACGCTTCGGGGGACACAGGAGAGAGCGACGCTTCGGGGGACACAGAGAGAGCGACGCTTCGGGGGACACAGAGAGAGAGCGACGCTTCGGGGGACACAGAGAGAGCGACGCTTCGGGGGACACAGGAGAGCGACGCTTCGGGGACCAGAGAGCGACGCTTCGGGGGACACAGAGAGAGCGACGCTTCGGGGGACACAGGAGAGAGCGACGCTTCGGGGGACACAGGAGAGAGCGACGCTTCGGGGGACACAGAGAGAGAGCGACGCTTCGGGGGACACAGGAGAGAGCGACGCTTCGGGGGACACAGAGAGAGCGACGCTTCGGGGGACACAGGGAGAGAGCGACGCTTCGGGGACACAGAGAGAGCGACGCTTCGGGGGACACAGAGAGAGAGCGACGCTTCGGGGGACACAGGAGAGAGCGACGCTTCGGGGGACACAGAGAGAGAGCGACGCTTCGGGGGACACAGGAGAGAGCGACGCTTCGGGGGACACAGAGAGAGCGACGCTTCGGGGGACACAGGAGAGAGCGACGCTTCGGGGGACACAGAGAGAGCGACGCTTCGGGGGACACAGGAGAGAGCGACGCTTCGGGGGACACAGAGAGAGCGACGCTTCGGGGGACACAGAGAGAGAGCGACGCTTCGGGGGACACAGAGAGAGCGACGCTTCGGGGGACACAGAGAGAGCGACGCTTCGGGGGACACAGGAGAGAGCGACGCTTCGGGGACACAGAGAGAGCGACGCTTCGGGGGACACAGGAGAGAGCGACGCTTCGGGGGACACAGAGAGAGCGACGCTTCGGGGGACACAGAGAGAGAGCGACGCTTCGGGGGACACAGAGAGAGCGACGCTTCGGGGGACACAGAGAGAGCGACGCTTCGGGGGACACAGGAGAGAGCGACGCTTCGGGGGACACAGAGAGAGCGACGCTTCGGGGGACACAGGAGAGAGCGACGCTTCGGGGGACACAGAGAGAGCGACGCTTCGGGGGACACAGAGAGAGCGACGCTTCGGGGGACACAGGAGAGAGCGACGCTTCGGGGGACACAGAGAGAGAGCGACGCTTCGGGGACACAGAGAGAGCGACGCTTCGGGGGACACAGAGAGAGCGACGCTTCGGGGGACACAGGAGAGAGCGACGCTTCGGGGGACACAGAGAGAGAGCGACGC